>NC_081558.1:111830847-112052329 GCF_022355385.1 Mustela nigripes
GAGAGAGATCACAAGCAGGTAGAGAGGCAGGCAGAGAGAGAGGAGGAAGCAGGCTCCCCTCTGAGCAGAGAGTCCGATGCGGGGCTGGATCCCAGGACCCTGGGATCATGACCTGAGCCGAAGGCAGCGGCTTAACCCACTGAGCCACCCAGGCGCCCCTGTAATGGTATTTTTAAAGCAGAATTAAAAATAGATGTTAAGGGGAGCCTGGGTGGCTCAGTTGGTTAAGTGTCTGCCTTTGGCTTAGGTCATGCTCAGGTTCTGGGATCAAGCCCCGGCCACTGAGCCGGGAGCCTGCTTCTCCCTCTCCCTCTGCCAGTCTCCCAGCTCTCTCTCTCTTAAATAATAAAAAATCTCAGAAAGAACAAAAGGAAGGAAGAAAGAAAGAAACAGATGTTAAGATAGAGATGCCTGTCAAATCTGAGAAATAAAGGGGACCAAAATGCTGTAACTAAACAAACGCAATTTAAGTTGTAATATAGCAGTGTGATTTTAGAAACATGTAATGGCAAAGGTTAGTATACTGGGAAGAAAGAAAAGCAAAGGATTTGAAATAGGTGATAAACATATCAAGAAACAAATACCTTTCTACAGAAATTATATTTTAAGAAACTAAGTTTAGGTTAGATACGACTTAAGAAAAGGATTTCAGTCCTAAATATAGCCCATGTTAAAATAGAGGCAGATTTTAGTATAAAGTAAGCATCTAAAAGCTTTAAGCCTTAGAAGAAAAACATGCTAACATCTGTTAAGGCACCTATTACGCTTCAACTTTTTATAGACTTTGTCTTATTTAATCTTTATACCTTCATGAAGGCCAATATATCACCATTTTATAGACAGAAAACTGAGGCTCTGAAAGGTCAAATAACTTGTCCAAGGTCACAGTTAATGGATGGTTTGTTAAGTCTATTTGACTTCTAGAGGGGTCCTTTTAGAAGGCTACCTCTCCCTACAAAAGGCATATCTAAAATTTGCAATTATATTTGGTTACTGGAACCATAAGAAACCATCTTTCCTAAGAATTGGGAGGCTGAAAATTCCATGAGTTTGTAACATAACTCACTCATCCTGGTGACAAGAGCGTTAGAGTCAGAAGAACTGCGTTTGAATCCTAGAATCCTTACATAAGCAGCTATATGATCTTGGGCAAGCCCTTGAATTCTTCAGGCCATAATCCAGTATGTTAGTCTTTGATTCTATCTGTTTATGAAATATCATTACTGAATGTTATGGCAGACATCCCAGGGACAGAGATACACAAGACTCTCTCTGTCCTCAGAGGTTTTTTTTGCATTAAATCAACTTCGTTGAATCAAAATGACTTTCTACTCTTAACACCGTTCTTTGGACTTCTACTCCAAGCAAGCAGGTACAGAAGGGCAACTGCCCAGAGGGACGTAAGATAAAGGAAGATTTCTAATATGGACACTACAGATCAGAGGACTACTGGGAATAATTCTTCAAACCTTGTAGCCAGGTAATTCTACCCTGCAACACCTTCTGGTTCTCCTTTGTAAGGGCCCAAGATATAAGTAAGCATCTCCAGTTTAGGGTCTCAACCCTTTATTTCTCTGTGTATCCTCTTCCGTGACCTCATTGCTCACTCTCTCTTCCCTCCGAAACTTTCCCATTGGCCCCTCCTGTTCCATTTTCAATTTCTTAGCTGCATGCTTCCTCAGCTTCCTTGAACGAATGAAATGGCACAGATGACTTTTCTCTTTTCCTCTCCACTTACCATTACCATGTCCAACTAATCACCAAAGTCCTGTAGATATTTTTGTGTGAGGGAAAATTGTCAAAGACTTTGAAAAGGGCAAAAAGAATACTGGGTATCCTTGCCTAGGGCACCACTCCCAGTTTATGGAAGACTTGCCTTGGTTTTGAGATATTTACAGCTTAAAATTGTAGCAAACGTCTAGTAATGCAACTGATTCTTGTCCGTAGAAATGTGAATGAATTGAGTCTGATGGAATGCAATGGATTATTAATGCTCTGTGGATACTGACTGGTTTTGCCCCTAGTTGCACATTCATTTTGGCACGCCAAAATTCCTTTCTGCCTACGTGTATATGTGTTTTTGGGATCTTCCTTATAGGATCTTACTGGTTCCCTCATTAAATTAATGGGTTAAGTATAATATTTGACATACATTCATTTGATATGTGTATGAATCACCATTTTACCTTTTAAAAAAGTATCCTTCAACATTCTGAGTATCTCTTTAAATTTATGCACGTCACAATAACCCTTTCTAGCACAGCTCATCTTCACCATTGCCTAGATTATTTTAACAACCCCCTAATTGTAGCCTTGTCTCCAGTCTCTCCATCCTATTCCATTCTCTCCATAGCCAGAGTGCTTTTTCTAGCATGTAATTCTGAACATACTACTTAACTTTGTAAAACCTCCTGCTCCTAGAATAAAGTCCAACCCTCTTGGCATGATTTGCTTCTCTAGCCTCATATTTGATACAGCCCTGCAATCACATTTCAGTTCTTGGAATTCACTGCCCCCACTCTCTTACTTCTGGGCACTTGTAGTCCCCCTGGCATACAATGCACATTCCGTACCATCCTCTTCCCACCCAGCTCTTGCTTGTTCTTTGGGGTTCATGTACCTGGATCACTCAAGTCTGGGTGAGATGCCCCACTTACGTCTTCCTCCAGTGGCCCATACTCACTGACCCCTTCCCCCCTCGCCCAACAGCACATATCTATTATAATGACTCGTTGACTAGCTCCCCTCCTAGACTGTAAGTTCTGTGAAGGCAATTGCCATGGCTAGATTGTTCAAGAACATTAGAGTCACTACATCCCAATACCTAACCCAGCATCAGCACATGGCGGCCATTCAAGAACGTATTCTGAAAGCTGTGTTCTCCGCAGGGTCCCAGGATAAGAGAAACTTTCTTATACAAATCCTTCTCAAGATCTGTGACCCAGCCCCCACCCCCACTATCAAAAAAGCATAGGCCACGCTCAAATAGAATGTGTGGACTTCAGTTTTAAGCTTTTATTTTATGGAGTCAGAGGGAAATATTCAACTCATCTGCTTTTTAAATTGTGAACAGTTTCATAAAATGGCCATTCCTAGTAGAGACGAAAGACGGTTTTGTTTGACTTTCTCTATGGCAGGGAAAAGGGAATGGGAGCAGAAAAAAGCATGTGGAAGGGAAGAGAAGACTAGAATCATGGGACATGACCACAGCTCAGCCCTTTGTGGTACTCTCACTAGGTTCTATAAGGGCCCTCATTGTATCTATGGGGGGGAAACTCAGAGGTGTTCAGTTAGGCATTGATAGCTAATAGATGGGACTGTCATGACTCAACTCTCTGACTTCAGAAGCCAAGCTATTAATCACGTTGAAAAGTAGAAAACAGAGAGAAGTTAGAAGAACGATGTTTAGGCAAGATAAATTATTGCCAAAGCTTGGTTTCAGAAGTACCTACCAAGTACTTGTTTTACCTTTGCTGGGGGTTTGCAATTAAATTTCTCTTCGATATTCACATGGAATAATTTTGATATTTAACACAGAGAGCATACTCTCTTATACTGATGTTAGTAAGGTCTTTCCTAAGAAGGTCAATTTCTTAACCAGTGGTCCCTTTTCATATCTTATCATTCCGAAAGAACTAGTAAGACACATATTTAACAGCGTAACATTATAAAAGCAAATTAACAGTATTATAAAAACTTGAGAAATAGAGAAAAAATAATTCTACCACCCTAACTCAAAAAGGCTTGGCATACTTGCTTCAATTTTTTACTTGAAAAAGCTCTGTGCTACTCTTGAAACTTTGACTCCCATTTCTTTTCTCTTCCCAAAACATCATACACATTTTTCATCTGATTGCACAGATTACATCACCCTCATTTTAAAATGGCAGCATATAGTCTATTAATTGGCTATTAACTATAGTTGACTCTGGTTGTCTTGTTCCATAAAGTCTCTGCGAACAGTGGATCGGATTAGTGGATGCTCAACCACACAGCTCCTTGGAGAAATACACGGGTAGGTTTCTAGTCACTACATTTTCATCAGCTGATCAATACATAACCTTGTTTTATGTGGGTTTCTATTTGAAGACACCTTACTTGATGTATTGTTGATTCATTAATGCTGAATTCATGGTCACCAGCACAGTAGATCATGCCTCAACGAAGCACACTTTCTCTGTAAGGCACATCACAGCCTTCTTGCACCAGGAATACTAGGCAATATTTCAGCACTATGCTTGGGGCTATTTTATTTTATTTTTAAAAATTTTATTTACTTATTTGACACAGAGAGAGAGAGAGTACACAAGCAGGGGAGCAGCAGAGGAAGAGAGAGAAACAGGACTCAATCCCAGGATCCCAGGATCATGACCTGAGTCGAAGGCAGACGTTTACCCGACTGAGCCACCCCAGCACACCCCATGAAATTGACTTTGAGAAGGCACTTGTCCACAGTATGAACGTTGAAACATGAAGGGAGAGAGTGTCACCTTGCTCCATCTGAACTGGGATATGTATTTCCGGCAACTCAAATTTTTCTCTGTTCTGCATATGTCTGTCTCTGAATGACTGTAAAAGCATCACAGGTATTGATTTGGGAGGTGAGAACTAAATTTTAGTGAGTAGGTGAATTAACAAATACACAATCTGCAAATAGCGAGTATCGACCATATTTTTCTATTTTTCCATTAAAATAATTCTGTGATTAAATCTTTAGGCCTAAAACTTCCTCCTCTTTTAGCAGTATTTCTTTGGGAAAATTTCAATTTGGGCAAAGCCCACTTAATGCAGTTCTTGCAATGGCTCATGTTGAGATTCTTCAGATCGCCACTACTTACAAAGTGTGGTCCAAGGACTAGGGACATCAGCATCACCTGGGCACGCATTAGAAATGCTGACAAAAATTACCCAAGACTAAGTGAATCAGAATCTGGGTTTTGTTTTTGTTTTTTAAAATTTTATTTATTTGACAGAGATCACAAATAGGCAGAGAGGCAAGCGGGGGATCTCCCAGAACCCGGAGATCATGACCTGAGCTGAGGCAGAGGCTTAACCCACTGAGCCACCCAGGAGCCCCCAGAATCTGGTTTTTAACAAAATTCCAGGTGATTCCCATGCACATGGGGAGTGTGACAAGCTCTACTATAAACCAAGGATTCTCACACTTCAGTTTGCATCAGCATCGCCTAGCTAGCTTGTTAAGACACAGCTGCCTGGGCACCCCCATCCCCAGCATTTCTGATTCAGAACATCTGGGGACTGGCCTGAGAATCTGCATTTCTAACAAGTTCCCAGGTGACGATGATGGTCTGATCTAGGACCACACTTTGAGAACCACCCTGTAAGCCGATTCCAGGGTAGATCTCTTCCCGGATTTAAGCTTGCAGTTTTTAAACTGGTAATACATCTTTTTTGCTGGGAGCGGGAGAAGGGAGGAAAATAATCGATGCATAGCTCATCAAAAGAAATCCACACCAGGTTTTGTGGAGGCGAGCTAGCTAGCCAGGATGGTTAGACCTAGTCACAGCTGGTAGGGGGAGGCCAATATGGCTGGTCAACTTCTCAGTTGAAATAAAGGGGAAAAAATTGTTGTTGTTGTTGTTGTTTCCTCTTGTTATTTAGGCACACTTTCTACAAAAGCTAACATTAAAGTACCTGAAAAAAAAAATCTTACTGAGTAGTTTTTCACAAACTATACTTTAGGAATTACATACAAAATAGGATGATCTGAAAAATTCGCTTGGTAAAAAGTGTCAAAGAATTTTTTTTTTTTTTTTTTTTTTTTTTTTACTTTTTCAGTTTCCTGTGATAATATACAGCTGTGGAAGGATAGGTCCCCAAACCAGGCCCACAAGCTTAGTTTCTGGTCTTTGGCAAATCCTTAACTGCAACCACCCAGGAATAACGCAGAAGAGATTTCTTTTGGAAGATGGAAGCCCTGAAACTACAGTTTCCTCATCCTGAGCCTTCAGGCCAATCACCAAACATAACTGTTCTCCAGCATAAAGACATCTCTGGGTACAAGACATATGCATCTCAGGTAAATAACAATTACTGTTTCAAATTACTCTTGAGCTTGGCGAAGCTTTTAATGAAGTATAGTCAGTCTCCTGGACTCCCTTGGAGTGACTCCTTCTTCCTTACCCTAGGGACCCTTTTGCTTTGCATTAATAATAAGTTTCTCTTGGTCATTCCTTTTCACCTTCCAGACTCGGTTCAAGGCTTTTAGAATCCAGGTGGCTGGATGGTTCTTTGGTTTTTAAAACCATCCCACAGCCTTTTAAATAGCAGGAAAAAGACGGACAGCCATTTGTAAGACCATCTGGGCCAAAAGTAGTTGACTCTAACAAAAGCCAGTATCAAAGGTGTTAAGATTCAGTTAAAGGAAGCCCTTATCATGTAGATAACCTTGGGATCAAAGGAGAGCCGGTGATGCGAAGTGAGTTCTATTTCCGAGCGTTATGATCTTTTCTCCAAACAGGGCTTCTGCCCTAACAGAAAATACAAAGGATTATGTGATTGTTTCTCTTTCTCAAAGAATCAACTCTGGTCTCCAGGTCTCTGAGACTACTTAAAGGTTAGATTTGAGCCTGGCTTTGATCATTAACATAAGCAGCGTAAAGCAAATGTTCAGTTATTTTTGATTAGACAAACAGATGGAAGGGGTTCTGTTCAAAAATGGCCAGAAACAGGAGGAGGAAGATGGGGGTGGGTGGGCCGGGAGGAGAACCTGGCAAAGGAGTACAATTACAATTTCTTTTCACATTGGCTCTGAGCCCTGGCAGCTGCGGTATCAGGTGGGTATTTCCCAGGAGTTTCTCTGCTTAGCAAAGATTTAAAATGAGTCTGTACTTTTCGGCCTAGAGAGTAGTGACTGAAAATATCCAAAGGTATGTTGCATGTGTTTCTTCTTAGGTACATATGTATTTGAATTTGTTATGTGAGAGGAAATAATTGGTGCGTAATTAGTAAAATGCTTAATCTCGCTTTAATCAAAAGATTATCTTCCCTGGAAAAAGCAGTCACGGTTTTGTATTGTGGTGGGCTTGATCTCCCTAGTCTCAATTATCCATGGTTATCCGTGCCTGCGGATAGCCTAATGTGTCCCATTAGAGGCAGGCAGGACAGCTACCACAAATGTAGGCACAGCGCCTCAGGGGTAATAAGAAGCCTCGGTGGGCTTATTTTGCAAATTGAGCCCTCTTTAGTAATAGCAACTGTGACAGCCCTTTTTAGGACTCGAAATGAGTCTTTTTTTTTTTTTTCTTTTCAGTCTGGCTCCCGATCCATTCTCTTTGATTTAAGATAGAAGCTGCTCTCCTGGCTGCCACCTGCCCATGGTAAACCATCAGTCCAACCACAGGCTCCCTGGGCTCTGCCTCCCCCCCCCCCCCCCTCCTTTTTCTCCCCCCCCCCCCCCCCCCCCACTTCTTTTTTCTATCACCTTTCTCCAGTCCTTTATCTTTGACTATTTCCTAAGCCCTTCACCATCAATCAACTCATTCTTCTACTTCTCTGGCCTTTTGGGGATCCAGAGTTGCACTAAAATGTCCTCCTAGTACTGCTGAATTCAACTATTACCTTAGCCCAGGAATTTGGTACAAATCAGCGGATTGAAGACAATTACGTTTGTCAGTGGGAAGTCCTACATTTTCTCCTCTAATTTTTAAACAACTAAAACTGTACAGTTACTAACCTTCTCTGTAATACACGAGTGCTTTTTGCAAGATGCTTTTACCACACGGCTCCACATACAAGGTATTGTTACTAAATGGAAGCCACTATCTGAAATTATAGCTGTTAGGCCTAGACATGAGACAGCTCTCCTTGACTATTATACAAATAAAAAAGAATACAAGAAAAATTCTAGACTGATGAAATGAACCTAAGATGGGAAGGATGTTTTCTGTTTTGTAATTTTTACAATTTATCTTTTTCCTGGACAAAAATCTGCAAACTCAAGACACCAATCCATCAACCAACTTGTTATTTGGAGAAGTCTGGGAAGAATAATTCTCAAAATGTAGCAACTCTCATACAAAATAACAAAATCTTATTTTTTCACAAAAATCTTATTTTTTTTTTCAAAGACTGGTTGTACCATTTATGAATTTAGTGGTTCTCATTTTCTTATTTACTATAGTCTTTCACTCTTCATCATGCTTCAGCTGATTTAAAGAATGACAGGAGGTACTGAGAGATGGACAAAAGGAGCCAAAATGATCAATTTGCAGGACTCAGTCCTAGGACCCTGGAATCATGATCTGAGCCAAAGGCAGATGCTTAACTGAATGAGCCACCCAAGTGCCCTGAATTTTGCTTCTTTTTTTTTTTTTTTTTAAAGATTTTATTTATTTATTTGACAGACAGAGATCACAAGTAGGCAGAGAGGCGGGCAGAGAGAGAGAGAGGAGGAAGCAGGCTCTCCGCTGAGCAGAGCCCGATGCGGGACTCGATCCCAGGACCCTGAGATCATGACCTGAGCCGAAGGCAGCGGCTTAACCCACTGAGCCACCCAGGCGCCCCTGAATTTTGCTTCTTAACAGCACTAACAGAAGTCAGATAAAGAAAGGCTGTAACACATAACCAAACTAAGGTTATTAAATTATCTGTTGCCGTATTTCCTATTAGCCCAGATCACCAGTCTAAATGGAAGCTCTCTCTTGACCACAAAGAATAATGGCCAAGACAAGTGACATTTATATGGGCATGCCCAAAGGTGGCAGAGTCAGATCTCATTAGGATCCTATTTCCTGCTTATGATGAAGTCCGTGAGCAGATCCCAAAGTGACTTAACCTTTCTGTGTCTCACCCATCTGAAACACTTAAGACATTTTCCCCTCCTCCTCAGCTGTAGCAATATCCCATGGGGGTTAAACTGGTAGAAAAGTACTATGAAAGAACTGGAGTAAAGGCAGATTTTAACCAGATTGTCTTATGAGTTGTCACTCATCTTCTCCATGTTGGTAATAATGAGATGACAAGAAAGGTTACGATGTTATAGAAAGGACATTTGAGATCACTAAAAAAATGTCTTCATCTCATATTTTGAAATGAAAGCTGATGACAAATTTTAAAAAGTCAAGAGAACTGTCTTGCCACGGATGACCTGATACTGCTACATAGGTACTTAACTGCCTTAATCTGAAGCCTTTTCCATTGTGTCTTTGTGCCTTATAAGGCAGGCAAACAGAAAGTACATTGATTTTATCCATTTTAATATAAGAAATCTTTAGGCTATCACTCACCATGCAGTAATTCTCAGTGTGATGTTCTGAAAGGACATCCCCTCAGCCCTCACACCGCCCCCCACCCCCCACATCTACCCACATACTCAGATGGATTGATCCTAACAGGGCAGCAAGCAAAATTTAGAAAAGTTTTCCAAGTACCACCTCTGCTCTGGCCTCTGCCCAGCAGAAAAATCACTAATCCCCCCAAAATGGTTCTCCTATAAAAAACAAATGTAGACAAAAAAGCCAGACACGGGCTATAAAGTGATGAACAAACAGTGAATACTAAATATTCACTTTGAGTTTTAGTCTTAGAGCAGTTCTCTTTGTATACTCATTGTGCCTGACTTGGTCAACCACTTGGTTTGATATTTCCTTAGTTTCTCTGAATCTCTCTGACTCTATATCCACAAATAAAACATACATTGAAAAAGTCCCTTTTAGAAATGTTAATGTATTTTAATTAAATTATTTTTTTTAAGTAGGCTCCACATCCAGCATGGGGCTTGAACTCATGACCCTAAGACCAATAGCCACATGCTCTACTGACTGAACCAACAAGGTGCTCTGAAGAAGTCCCTTTTTGACTTTACCCCACTCCCAGCACACTTTATTCCTCTTCCACCTTTACTCTTCTCTTTAAAATTTATCACTGCCTAGGGACGCCTGGGTGGCTCAGTTGGTTGGACGACTGCCTTCGGCTCAGGTCATGATCCTGGATTCCTGGGATCGAGTCCCGCATCGGGCTCCCAGCTCCACGGGGAGTCTGCTTCTCCCTCTGACCTTCTCCTCGCTCATGCTCTCTCTCGCTGTCTCTCTCTCAAATAAATAAATAAAATATTTAAAAAAAAAAAAATAAAAAAAATAAAAAAAAAAAATAAAAATAAAATTTATCACTGCCTAAACCCAATTTACTTTGTCTTCCCAATATAATAAGGCCCCAAGCAAGCAAGAATTTTTTTTTCACTGCTATGTAAATGTTCAATATTTGTTGATTAAAAGAATGCCAACACTTCAACACCTGTTAGTTCTATTTGATTTATTTTCTTTCCCATCTCTCCATCATTCCTTTCAATTATTCTCTCAACCCTAGTATACTGCTCCTTTGTCCTCTTGGGATTTTTCCTGCTGGCTCTATCTACATAGAGCATAGCCAGCATGGGCTCCATGATTAACTGTCACATGATAATCTTCATTTACACATACCCTCTTATCTTCTACCACACCTGCTGTACCAACACTTAACCCTATATTACTCTCCACCATCCAACTTGTCTTACTCCATTGTCCTTTCCAGAGCATTGCAAGAGAAGACCTTAGACCATTGCCAAACCTCAGACCCTTGCTAGACCAAATCAATAACAAGTGAAGGTAGATCTCAATGTTCAAAAGCCATGGTATACAGAAGAAAGAGAATGGGGTGGAGAATTAGACCTGGATTTCAGAATTGGGTATCATATGCACCACCTGGTGTCTTTGGCTGAGTCATCAACATTTTGAGCCTCTTTTCTCATCATGGGGGTAGTAGTACCTCGAGGTACTTCATACCTCGAGGATTATATTTTAAATGAAATAATGTATGTGAAAGCTCCCAGATTTCTAGGCATGGAGAAGTTGCTTAATAAGTGTCAGCTCCTTCTCTTCCTTTAATGTATCTCACTAACCTCTTTGAAAATGCCTAACTCTTACTCAGCAAGAAAATCCATGCTCTCTAGTATGAATCTTAATTTTCCTCTTTTCTCACCTTTCCATTTAGAATTCTGTGTCTTCTTGACTTTTCTTCCGAGATCAGACGAGATCGGGCGCGTTCAGGGTGGTATGGCCGTAGACTTCTTGACTTTTCTTGATTCAGAAGTAGTGTCCCTCTTCTTTTTAAAACTAACCCTCTATCCATGCAAATAGTTTTCACTCTGGATGTACAGTAGAATCATCTGGGAGCTTTTAAAAAATGCAGATGTCTGGGCCCCACCACAGGCCAATTGAATATGACTCTCTGGAGGCAGGAGCATGGTATCAGTATTTTTTTAAGTTTCCTGGTAGGGTGCCAAGACAATTCAATGGGAGAGAGAACAGTCTTTTCAACAAATATTGCTGGAACTGGAAATCCTCATTTAAAAGAATGCAGTTGAACACTTCCTTATACCATGCACAAAAATTAACTCAAAATGGATCACAGACATGACTGTAAGAGCTAAAACTGTAAAACCCTTTAAAAAATAGGGATAAATCTTCATAACCTTGGGTCAGGCAAAGTTTTCTTGGATAGGACACTAAGAGCACAACAACAACAAAAGTGAAGAAACTGAATTTCATCAAAATTTTTAAAAAGGGGCACAGCAAACAATACCACCAAGAAAGTAAAAAGACAGCTTATAGAATGAAAGAAAATATTTGCAAACCATATATCTGATAAAGAACATATCAAAGACTCTCAAACTCAATAGCAAAAAAAGAAATAACTAACTTTTTAAATGGGCAAAGGATCTGAATAGACATTTCTCCAAAGAAGAAATACAGAGAGCCAATAAGCACATAACAAGATGATCAACATCATTAACCATTAGGGGAATGCATACGAAAACCACAAGGAGATAGCACTTCAAATTCACTAAGATACTCTTATCAAAATTAGAGATATAATGAAGTGTTGCCAAGGTTGTAGAGACTGAAAGCCTTATATGAGGCTTATACTGGTGGGAATGTAAGATGGTGCAACTGCTTTGTAAAACAGTTTGGCAGTTCCTGAAAAATGTGAAACATACAGTTATCATAGGACCCAGCAATACCACTGGTAGGTATATGCTCAAGAGATATGAAAACACACGGTCACACAAAAACCTGTATGCAAATGTTCACAGCATTATTCAGAACATCCAAAAAGGAGAAACAACCCAAATGTCCATCAACTGATGGATGGATCAGTAAAACACGGTATATATCTGTACAATGGAATATTATTCCACAAAAAAAGGAATGAAGCCCTGATATATGCTGTAATATGAAGAACTCTGAAAACCTTATCCAAGTGAAAGAAGCTAGTCATGAAAGCCTGTATGTTACATGATTTCATTAATATGAAATGATCAGAATAGGCAAATCTCTGTATAAAGAATAAAGGTTAGTGGTTGCCTACAGCTGGGGGGCTATGGGGAAATGAGGAGTGACTGCCAATGTGTATGGGTTTCTTTTTCTTTTTTTTCTTACAGTGATGAAAATATCTTAAAATTGATTGCAGCAATGGTAGAACAACTCTATGAACATTACTAAAAACCACTGAAAAAGAGAAAGTTCCCCAAGTAATTCCAGTCTTGATCACCCTATATGTGTATGGTATCTCCCCTTCTAGATTCCTTAGGAGGAAATATGGCATCTTCTAAATCTTTCTCTCCTCCTATATTCTTTTTTTTTTTTTTTAAGATTTTTATTTATTTATTTGACAGACAGAGATCACAAGCAGGCAGAGAGGCAGGCAGAGAGAGAGAGGAGGAAGCAGGCTCCCTGTTGGCAGAGAGTCTGATGCGGGGCTTGATCCCAGGACCCTGAGATCATGACCTGAGCCGAAGGCAGAGGCTTTAACCCACTGAGCCACCCAGGCGCCCCCCTCCTATATTCTTAAGGAATAACCAACCAACACAGAGCAGGAGGGTATTATCTCTTAAATGACTCTTTTGTTTGTTTGTTTTAAAGTAAAGCAGTGTTCTTGGGAAATGCTTTTTATTTTAGTCAAAATTATAAGGGTCAGACTGCCACCTGGCAGCATTGGTCATCTTGGCCATCTTGATTCACTTGAGCTCCACAAGCAATTAATTCAGTTATAGCCAAGCGAGAGAGGGTAGGTAGACAGTGCAAACCAAACTGACTGGTTCTGCCATCCAAAGTACTGTTGTCCCGGCCTCTACCAGTGGATATGGCCTCTGGTCCTTTAGGAACCATGCTTTTGACAGTTCCCCAGGAGAGGGCTCTGGCTTGACTGACTTTGTTTACTAAATAAATTAATTCCTACTTCTGGAGTAGCTTCAATTTTGAAACAGAAAGGCATCTATTGACAGTCACTGATACACAGGATTTTATTGTTTGATATTAAACAATTAAGAGTTATTGTGTTTTTTTTCCCCTACAAGTACACTATACAGGAAAATAAATATAATCTAGAATACAGCCACTAGGCGTGGAGAGAGAGGGAGATTCTGTATCTACTCTGTGCCTTAAAGGGATAGTTTTTACTTTAATAAAATGCAAAGTACAGACTGTATTTCTTTCATGGAAATAAAGCCCTCTTGCCAAAATGTATAGAAAAGACAGTGTTTGATGAACATTTCTTGAGCTTAATTATATAAACACATTTTTTAAAAAGAAAAAAATCTAAGAATTCAGTCTTTTGATCCAGCAATGATCTGGACTTCAGTAATTTGGAGTAACTTTGCAATTGCTACTTTCAGCAAAGTCTGAAGGTACACAGAAGAACGATGAAAGAAGTCTAGATGCTTACAAATACAGAGAAATTGTGTCATTTGCTCAACCCAGCCTATTAAAAAAATTGCACAATATGAAACCATAGTTATCTGAGTAGAGGACAAAGATCTGATTTAGAATGAGGCATAAGTTCTCCCTTCTTTGGTGAGTTCAGATGCACTCAGAAAAACAAAATGAGTAAGGGCAATGCCAAGATGAGAAACAAAAGAAAACTCCAAATTCTCAGGTAATTCTAAATGAGTTCACAGAGGGAAGAGTCACTAATAATCTTCAAAACAGGTCATGAGAGCTCCAGTTCAGAAGCCCTATTTCATGAGAAAAGACGATAATAGGAAAAATCTCAAAACTAAGTATTGATTAGACGAAGTAAACACGAGAATGCTCGATGATAAGAAATTAACAGACATTTTGCTTTCCCTCTCACTGGAGACAACAAGCAGGTAGACGCTGCCAACTAGAATATAATTTGCTCCAAGTGAGGGAGGTGGAAAATGCTATTAGGTTATCTGGGTTGAGGAGCTGCCCTGGGGCAGGACATGTCACAGGGTCCCATCCCTCTTATGATCCCAACTTTCACCAGAATATAATCCAGAATCTTGGAAAATAAATTCGATCACAAATACTAACTTTCTGTTAAACCTCGAAGCAAAAGTATCAAACCAACTTAATACTTGGAACATATCAGAACTTTCCCATGTTTGCCAAGCACAGCAGAATAAACTATTTTCAGCTGGAAGTTCATCTTCAGAAAACACTCATGTGCATTTCAATGCAATATAATTATGGAATGTCTTACGAAACCACTTCTTAATTTTCATTCGGGGATTTTTGCAGATCAGAATTTAAGGATCATTCTCCTTTTGCCTCTGGTGCAGGCTTTTAAGTTTTGAAAATATAAATAAAATGCACAGAGTGACAGAAAGAGCCCTAAAGATATATAAATACACCCCTGTGAGTCCCATAATAAAAGCTTTGGAGGGGGAAAAAAATGGTCGGACAAGTATTTATCTTCCCCAAATTGCAAGCTCGAGACCCTGACTGGTACACAATTACGAAACAAAGGGGAGGTGAAGGGTGACACACAACAGAAAGGGCGGCAGAAAGGAAGACCAGAGCTCGGCAGGCTAGAACCTGCTCTGTCTCGCTGACCCAGCTTCCCCCCGCACCTTTCTGGTACCAGCTGGGGGCTTTGCCTCTCACGCGACCCGCATCCTCTTCTCCGAGAAATGAATCTCCCTTTAAGGAAAGCCAAGCCCGCATCCAGAGGTAACGTGCAGAACCGTAAATGAAAAATGTCCACGTCTAGCAAGCAAGCAGACCAGCAAAGGGAAAACCAGCTGTCAGTTTGGGAGGCTCGGAGCTCTAACTGGGTTTCAGATTACTCTTTGCCCCTGTCTTCCCCTCTTTCTCACCCAGTCTCCCTCAATAATATCAGCTTTCTAATCAACTCAAATCTCAAATACCTTCTCCATCTGTCCTTGTGCTAGAAATGCTGATGAAACAGAAAAAAAAAAAAAAAAAAAAAAAAAGAGTGTGATACTCACAACAATGAAGAATTCCTACACATGCCGTTCCATTTTCTTGCTTTAAAAAGGTGGAAGGTTAATTTAAAAAGCCTTGCAGAATCAGAAAAATAAGGGGGAGGGGGATTCCACCCACACAATCCCCCAGCCCACCGCAAAGAAGCCCAAAGGCTTGCTGACGTCACAGATTCATGAATGGATGTAAATTGGGCTGGTTTAGGATTCCGCACAGACTTCTCTGTGGTGTGTGCCATGAAAAAGAAGGGGAGGGTCCAGAGCAGGCCCGACCAATAGGCTTCAGGCACTCATGGCCTGCCTTCTTTTAGGAGGAATCTGGTCACAGAATAAACAGAGCCCGCCAATCAGGCGTCTGCCACTGCCTTAAGACAGACTGGCAGCTTGAGGGGGTGGGGGGGGGGGAGCGGGTGGAGTGTGTGTGTGTGTGTGTGTGTGTGTGTGTGTGTGTGTGAGAGATAGTCGTGAAAACGTTGTATTGCTATTGAATGAGAAAATCAAAATAGAATTTCGGTGGAATCAGGGCTACCAAAAATGCATATAGAAGAATCACTCTTATTCGTTAGAGCTGTTTTCTTTACTCCTTTCTTGCTGTTCAGCAACGTGCTGCTCTGATGTGATAAAAAACAAATCAAAGTCAGGGAAAGAGTTCCTAAAACTAGTGATGAGTAAGAAATGTAGCCCTGCTCACCAAGCCTCCTAAAAGAAAAACAGTAGGGAAATATTAATGGGAATAGTGGTTAAGATATATATATATATATATATATATATATATATATATATATATATATATGACAATATTACATAAATGTAATTTTTTAAAGAATAATGTCATTTGCTCACCTTTGTGATGCATCAAAGTGGGTGTGGAAGAGCAATGCTGCATTTAAATAAGGTAGGTAAATATTTCCTCATTAAGACACAGCTCCAAAACAGCTCTTAATGATTCTTAGACCAAGTTTTTTAAAAATAAGATGCCTTACTATATTAAAACAGCTATATTAAATTCACCCAAGAGCTCATGACATTTAAAACTCTCTAATTAAGAAATATTTTACCAGCTTTATTGAGATATAAAAAAATGCACGTATGTAATTTGTACAACTGGAAGAGGTCAGAGTCATGCAAATACCCGCAACACCATCACCATAGTCAAGGCAGTAGACATAATCAGAGGGTTTTCTTGTGTTCCTTTGTAGGTTTTTTGGTTTGTTTTTATGGTAAAACTACTTCACATGAGATCTACCCTCTTAGCAAATTTTGAAGGGCACAATATAAGACCACATTGTTAACTATAGGCACAAAGCTGTGGAGCAGATTGCTAGACTTACTCATTTAGTAAAACTGAAACGTTACACGCATGGAATAACAACTCCTATTTCCCTCCCCCCTCATCTCTGGCAACCCCTATTGTATTCTCTGCTTCTATGAGTTTGACTCTTTTCGATATCTCATAGAAGCAGAATCATGCAGTATTTGTCTTTTTATGACTGGCTTGTTTCCCTTGGCCTAATGTCCTTCAGGTTCATCCACATTTTCTCAAATGACAGAATTTCCTTTTTTAAGGCTGAATAATATTCCATCATAAGTATACACTACATTTTCTTTATCTGTTCATCTGCTGATGGACACTTGGGTTGTTTCCAAGTCATTGTGAATAGTGCTGCAGTGGACATGGGAGTGCAGGTATCTCTTGGAGATCCTGATTTCAGTTCTTTGGGGCATATGCCCAGAAGTGGGGTTGCTGAATCATATGATAGTTCTATTTTTAATTTTATGAGGAATCTCCATACTGTTTTCCACAGTTGCTATACCATTTTACATTCCCACCAACAGGGTACAGGGTTCTAAATTCTCCAAATTTTGCCAACATATGTTATCCTTTTCTAAATAGTAGCCATCCTAAGAGGTATGAGGTGATAACTCACTGAGGTTTCACATTGTATTTCTCTGACAATTAATGATGTTGGGCACCTTTTCCTATGCCTATTGGTCATTGGTATGTCTTCTTTGAAGAAACATCTATTCAAGTCCTTTGCCCATTCTTTTTTTTTTCTTTTTTAAGATTTTATTAATTTATTTGACAGAGAGAGATCACAAGTAGGGAGAGAGGCAAGAGGGGGGGAAGCAGGCTCCCCACTGAGCAGAGAGCCCGAAGTGGGGTCCCATCCCAGGACCTGGGATCATGACCTGAGCAAAAGGCAGAGGCTTAACCCACTGAGCCACCCAGGTGCCCCAAGTCCTTTGCCCATTCTTGACATTGGTTTTAGCAATAATTTCTTGAGATGACACAAAAGCAAAGGCAACAAAAGCAAAAATAGACTATATCAAACTAAGAAGCTTTAATCAACAGAATGGAAAGGCAACCTACAGAATAGGAGAAAATATTTGTAAAACACATATCCGATAATTTCCAAAATATATAAGGAACTCATAAAACATGATAGCACAATAAATAAATCATGACATTTCTTTACTCTTTATTTTAAAAATGTTAGAAGTTACACAAAAGTGGAGATTAATATAATCCACTGCCCCTAGACCCTATCATTTCACTTCATGATTACCAATACTAAATAGCAATACTAAAACTGATCACAACTTTTTGGAATTTGGGAAATCCTTGATGCTGGAACAACAGTAGCTAATATAAGGCCTCTGTTATGAGGTGTCCAGTGACCAAGAACATTCTGAACAGAGATCTTCCTCTATTTCTTAATCAGACTATTGAGTACAGCTAAAAGGAGAGTGGTTGCCTGTTTCTGTGTGGCTATGGAGGGTTCAAGCCTGACACTAGTGAATACTGTACCCTGCTTAGCTCATTTGGAAAAACAAAATGCAACAAGACCCTCCAGGACTATTTTACACACAGCAAAGATGTTCAGGGCACTGTTCTATGTACTCAAACAATAGAATATCATTGGCAAGTAACATATCCAGCAAATTTCTCTAAACGAGCTTACTGTGGAGTATCACTATGGAATAGATGGACCACTAGTATTGCTCAAGACAAGTACAGGACTGGTATTGTCCTAGTAGCCCTGAGGATACCACACTGGCTTATATCAATACATCCATGGACCGAGATTATTTTAGAACCCATAAATGGAAAGGAATTAAGAATATACATCTCTGTTTCTTTTGACAACAATCAAAACTAACCAGGATACACTAAAAGAATCAGATTTTTTAGAAAATAATCTTTTTTTCCCCAAAAGTTGGTCAACAAGATGTTCAACTCTGTTATGGAAGCCAACGATTTGTTATAATATTTGACAGCAACACCATCACTCAACTAGTCTACCAGGGAGGAGGGTAGTCTCTGGTGTAATTCAAAAACACAGCCTATAAGTGGTTCTAAACACAGCCGCCTAAGAAGTTGGCTTTATATGTAATCTGGCAAATAAAAATAAGCTGGCTATATGGACTTGCCATTTTAGTAAGATGAACTTGGTCAGGGTTAGCATACTTCCCTGTACCACAGAAATACCGACAGGGCCAACAACAATTTCTCCTGTTGAATATCATGGGAAATCTTTGGGAAGATAAGTTATCTCCTCCAAATTACAGAAACTGTAGAGGTAATTCTTGGAAGAAGCCATTGTTGTTTTGGGAACAGAAGGAAGGTAGGCAGAGGGGGGCATGAGAAATGTACATTTAAGAGCAGCACTGCTTGGGGCGCCTGGGTGGCTCAGTGAGTTAAGCTGCTGCCTTTGGCTCGGGTCATGATCTCAGGGTCCTGGGATCAAGTCCCGCATCGGGCTCTCTGCTCAGCAGGGAGCCTGCTTCCTCCTCTCTCTCTCTGCCTGCCTCTTGGTCTACTTGTGACCTCTCTCTGTCAAATAAAAAAATAAAATCTTTAAAAAAAAAAGAAAAAGAGCAGCACTGCCCAAAATTTCCTGCAATGATGGAAGTATTCTATAATTCACACTAATACAGTAGCCCCATGTGACGGCTTAGCATTTAAAATGTGGCTACTGTGATTGAGGATCTGAATTTTAAATTATATTTTAGTTCATTTAAATGTCATTTTATTTTTATTATGTTCAGTTAGCCACCATATAGTACATCTAAATTTTAAAATAAATATTCACATGTGGCTCGCTAGTGGCTACTGTATGGGACACAGCAACTCTAGAGCTATCAAGCAAAGTCCCATCATCAGAATTAATTTTTATTTTAGCATGTGGGCATGCCAAGTGTGGAGGACTACAAAGTCATTATCAAGGTGAGTAAGCACTTTTAAGAATCAAATTAAACTCTTCAAATCTCAGTAATGACTGGAAGATTACTCTGGTCCTGCTTCTCAAGAAGATATTCAAATTTCATTATTAGAAGACAACCTAAGAATAGAAGTTAAGGTATAATTATTCTGCTAATAAAAAGTATGAGCTAGTCTAGGATTGTTTTTAAAGAAAAATTGTTGTTTTTTTTTTTTTTAAGGAAAATTACTCATTTAAGCCAGAATCTAAGAGAAGATCAAAGTATAATGATCTGATGACAATTTCTGTCAGAAATACCACAAAAAAGGATAATGACCTCGAGGCTAATGCATGAAGATTCAGATTTCTTCCACAGGTACCAATGTGTAGTAGTTAAAAGCTAGTAGAGAGATCTGGGTTCAAATCCTGACCCTGCCACCTACTAGTTTTGTAAGTTCAGGTAAACTGGAGTTTCTGTGTTCTCATTCTTTAAATGGGAATAGTAACAGGCCATGCCTATTATGTGAAAGTGAATACATGAGAAGACTAGCACAGAATCTGTAATATAAAAGATACGCAGCCAACGATACTAGTAGCTATTTGTTTTATTGTTGTCAT
The DNA here is from genome assembly GCF_022355385.1 of Mustela nigripes. Classification (NCBI taxonomy): domain Eukaryota; kingdom Metazoa; phylum Chordata; class Mammalia; order Carnivora; family Mustelidae; genus Mustela; species Mustela nigripes. Next base: position 111,850,912 of record NC_081558.1, read on the forward strand.
TCAAATACCATGGGCCATTCTACTCTCAGCAAGGGGAATTTCAACAACTTTGCAGATCCAGGGATTAAAAACCACAGAGAAAAACACATGTTTATTTTGCTTATAATAAACTTCAACAGATCTCTTGTAGGAAATTCTTTAAAAATATGTACTAGGGACACATTTTCCAAAGAAAAGCTCATCCAAATCATTTTCCTTTGGGAGACTGGGCAATACTCTTTGAGGGACTGCACCCGAGGAGGAGGGAACCTTCAGGAGGTTAAGCCAGGTGACCAAAAACTCAGTTCATAGGAAAAAAAAAAAAGCTAAAATTTTTCAAGAAAACCTGTAGTTTATATACAATCATTTGAACTGATACGGAAAACAACCTACTAGGTGGGAACACTGGCTGAAATTCTTTACTTTCATATCAGAATGTTAACTCTAACTTTCCCTGTTTTCAGAGCATATGGTTTGATAGCGTGGATAGCAGTGTCAATTTTAAATATTCAAATTTCAATATTCAAAGACTGCAGCAAACTATTATTTCCATTTTGTTGTTGTTGCTGCTGTCTAGCTGCCATTAAATGCCTAGCTGAGAAAGCGATTTTTAAGCAACATCTAAGGGAAAAATAAGTTATTTTAAGTATCATGAAAATGTGGGTGCCTGGGTGGCTCAGTCAGTTAAGGATCACTAAAATTTGTCCTTGTACCAAAGGAGATAGATGGATCATCAGAAAGCTACCTCTTACCTAAAATATCATTAACCTAGTGCCCCTTAGCAGAATCATTGTCACAGCTTTCATGTTATGCCTTGCTTTTATCAAGAATTATCATAAGGAACAGCAATATTGTTTCTGTGTTGTCCATTACCTTGCATGATGTCTCATATACCAGCAATTCACACAAAGAATTCATTTTAGAACTTAATACCAGGGAAAAGTTTTCTGTTCTTGAAAAATTATTAGGCACCCACATTTTCAATAACAACAATGTGATTATATTTCCATTTTTATTATATTTCCATTATATTATATTTCCATTTTTTTTTGTTGTTCCTGCCGGTGGGAAGCTCAAAGCCAACTTTAGGCTCAAATATGTCTATCATTCTATATATCTATATCTATTTTAGCTTTTGTCATTAGCAAAACCTCCTTCCTGCTTTGGGTTTGATTTCCCTTTTATTAACCTTATTGTACATATATTTCATGGTAAGGACTACAAATCCTTTTTGAAACAAACTATAAATAAAAAATGTACACTAAACACTTACCTATTAACCTTTAAAAAGATGAGAGTCTCATGTCCATAAATTCTACAATCATCTTTATGATAAAAGATAACCCTAAAGGTACACATCATTATAGCAAACTTTGGAAGATATTTTGAGTTAAATGGATTTAAAGTCTTTAATATTTCTCATCAAAGTATAATAAAACATCTACTCAGCTGGAGAAAAGCAATTGCTTAGAGATTTTATGTGCTATTTGGAATAAATCTTAAGAGCTTAATGAAGTTTTAATGTATTATCCCTATCAAAAGGATGACTGCAAACGAAGGATGTAAGAAATCTTCTCTGATTAATAATGAAGATGCAGTGAAACAAATCAAAAGAAAATGGATTTCTCAATTAATAAAATATTTAGCATCCCTGAAATACACCATTCCATAATATACGAATTCTGGCAAGGTACCATAAACCTAACCTTTGTGGGCCTAAAAATAGTATCTTGAGTTTATAAAGGCACTTTCCATATTGAAAGAGTAAAAGAGAAATTTATATGTTACTTCACACATCCACAGAGACTTGGTGCTACTTCTGGGAGGCCAGGTAAACTATCTAACTTCTGTTCTTCTGAACCTGTTTTAATTTCCACCCTTCTTAGCTCGATACAGGTTGGCATTTCCACTTTAGCTACATATTGCAAGCAAGAGAACTGAAGAGCAAAACATAGGAATAGCAGACATCTGCCATTTTGTTTTTAGTCTGCTCCTGCATCTTCTGCATTGAGAACACTGTCTCTCTAGCACTCTCAGTCCAAGTAGTTCAGAGGGGGCCGCAGCCACCTGAAGCTAGGGCTCCAGGAATGAACACATGGCACAGAGCCCACCATGCCTTTTGTGCTCAAATATCTTCCTTATATACGTGTGTTCTTTTCACATACAGGATACCTAAATTCCAGAAACAATGACTGGGAACAAATCTGGTCATAGACATTCTTTATAAACAATCCTGTACTTCGCTTTACAATTTACAAAGTACTTTAAAATAGGGTAGATATTCATCCTGTTTTATATGTGAGAAAATTAAAGTTCAGGAAGACTGGCTCATCTAATCTAATCTAGCTCTATCTAACCTCTGTAACCTACTGACTCTACTTTTTTTTTTTTTTAAAGGTTTTATTTATTTATTTGACAGACAGAGATCACAAGTAGGCAGAGAAGCAGGCAGAGAGAGATGAGGAAGCAGCCTCCTTGCTGAGCAGAGAGCCCTATGCGGGGCTCTATCCCAGGACCCTGGGATCATGACCTGAGCCGAAGGCAGAGGCTTTAACCCACTGAATTACCCAGGCACCCCCCCTACTTTTAAATTCTATCCATTACCCCTTGTCCCTCCCCCATTAAAGACCCGTTTACAATCATTCAATGACTAAAAATTAAAAGTGAACTAAAAAAATTGTTTCAGAGTTTCATGCAAAGATGAAAAAGCCAGTTCTTAGTCTCAAGGACATTTGGTGAGATGACCCCTTCACAAATTGGTGAAAGTACTAAATCAGTGGGGTACACAGGGATGTTTTACTTGAGTTTGGAGAACAACACTAGAAAGAAGTTAAATGACATTTGGGGGTGAGAATAGTCTTGCTTGCATGGGACTGTCCTACATACTGCAAAATGTTTAGCACTCTCCATGCCTATACCAGCACCAGTCTTTGTCACAGCTTAAAAAAAAAAAAATGCCCCCCATGTTTGTCTCCCTAAGCACTAGGGGATTGAAACTGTCCTACTTTGAGATCTACACAAGCAGTAGAATGGTGCTCTCTGCTGCCCTCTGCTGACATACAGAGGTAAGATCAAAGCTCTTAACAGAAAAAGGCCTGTCCTGTCCTTTGGAGAAAAATGTCCCAAGAGCAAAGAAGGTGCATGGTGTTGAGGCTCTGTGCAGGCCCTGGGAATGTGGGGGTGAGGCTGAATAAAGGCTCGGAGCCATTCCTCCTGGTCTAGACTATCGCCAGTATTTACCGTTTACTTGTCTTTGGCAAGTTGACATGTTTGTAAAGGGAATAAAGGCTTGTCCTTATACAAACACACCCTGTCCTTATGCTGTAGTTTGCCCAGGGCTTGAACCAGGTCTTCTCTTTCTGATACAATGATTATTTGGGGCTGGGTGCTTACAGCCGGTTATAAAAAGGAGGCAAACTGGAACTGGGCCTCCAAGGGGAAGGATTTGGGGAAACTGGGTATGAGAGAATAAGGATAGTTGTTCAAAGATAGTTTTTATCAGGGTGTCTGGGTGGCTCAGTTATGATCCCAGGGTCCTGGGATCAAGTCCGCCATCAGGCTCCTCACTCAGCGGGGAGCCTGCTTCTCCCTCTGCCTGCTGCTCCCCCTGCTTATGCTCTCTCTCTGACAAGTCAATAAAGAAAAATCTTGAAAGAAAAAAAAGACAGCTCATGTGAAATGTAAAGCTGATAAGGCACATACTAGTATTTTTATTCCAAGACAAGACTGTACGTGTACAAGAGCAGTAGCTATGGAACTGGAAGTCAGAGTGGATAACATGTCAACACGGAATCAAAACTGGCCTGTTTTAAAAGGAGCCTTACGCGACTCTCCGTAAATAGGCTCACACTATACAGATTCACAATCAGCACCACAGCCCGCTGTTTATTATGAACACCAAGGAAGGGAACAGAGAGCACAGAACCCAAAACCATTTCAGCAAAGTATGTGTTTTAAAGTTTACTTGTAACTAGAATGATATGTGATGTCTAGGGAATACACTTTATACCAAATGCTGAAGCCACACTGGAAAGCTCTTGGTTTTCCCTTACATGTAATCATGCTACCCCCAAACAGGGTAATACCACCTTTACTACTAGTAGCAAAAGATAGTAGCTGCTACTAGTAGCAACCTGCTCTCAATCACTCAATCTATCTATCTACCTATATCTATGCACATTTTAAGAATATTACTTCTTCATAGGTTCCAAATTATTCTCCTCAACTAGACAGAATTAAAAGTTTTACATGTAACGTTCATGAAATAAGCAATAAATAGATAGACCAGGGTATTGGTGGGGGCAGGATGAACATAGTGGTTACTTAATGGCCTGAAAGATCAATATATAAATCAAATATCCACATTTTTGTTGAATGCCATCTATGTTCAAGACACCTTGACATGTGCTGGGGGGGTGTATTTATAGGGATAAATCACAGATCCCGATCTCAACCTATTTCATTAAATAAGATAGAAGCACAATCAGCAGCAAAATAAAACATTGCTACTGTGCCTTAAAATCATAACAGAATGTGGAGTCTATCCTCCAGTATTCGATCTCTTCACTTTCTTTTTGGGTATAGAGACTTTACCCCATCCCCACTCTTAACGTTTTTGGTGGGTGCCTGCTGTGCTGCTGAAGACTTTCTTCTCCTGGCTGTAGATGCGACCACATAACTGAGTTCTAGCCAGTAGGGTGAGTGGAAGTGAAGTGGGTAATTTCCAGGTGTTCTTATCTAGGAAGCTAAGCTGCTGGTGCTGGACGCTCTTCCTTCCCGTGCTGAGTCAGCTTTTACCGTGCAGATGGCCATACCCCCAGGCAATAGCGGAGCAACAGGACCATTAACTTTGGGCTTTGAATGTTCCAGTGGATCAGAGTCCTCTATCTGTACAGAAATACCTGCCTACTTGAGGATTGTTAATGAAGGCCTTAGAAATAAGTCTTCCTTTTCTAAGCCATCAAATTTTGTTGAGACTCTCACTGCTGTTTAACCTGTATCCCAAGTAATATATTTTGTTCCCTAGTGCTATATGGTTATTTCCTAAATAAGACAAAGAAGAAATGATTGTTCTAGACATCTGAAGAAGGAATACTGACTCGGAGGATCAAGGACCTGGGAGAAACTTTAAAAGTCAAATCTACTCTGTCTCCTTTTTTTTTTTTTTAAACATATGAAGAAATTGAGGTTCTGAAATTTGTCCATAGTCTTGGAATTTGTGCCAGAGCCAGGAAATGATCCCAGGTCTCCTGAGTGTTTTGTAGTACATCATCTTGTCTGTGTGTAAGATCACAGGGACCACAGTTGCTCCTTCTTTCTTTCCTTGACACAGTTAAGACTCACTCAGTACTCCTGGGACATAGAATACTGTCCTCAGTTCTAAAGGAAAGCCAGCAAGAATTTTTAAAAGACACGCGTTTTGTCTCAAAGGTATCTGAAATCCAGCACAAGAGAAGATTCTAGGATAACTAGTTGGTACTACTAAAACAAGGACAAAGAAACAAGAACATAGACCCAAACAATTAGTCGGCGATTCAACAAGCTCTAAGTGGAAATAGTCATACAAGTATTATAGAAACCGTTTGCTCGGGACGCCTGGGTGGCTCAGTTGGTTAAGCAGCTGCCTTCGGCTCAGGTCATGATCCCAGCGTCCTGGGATCGAGTCCCACATCGGGCTCCTTGCTCCTCAGGGAGCCTGTTTCTCCCTCTGACTCTGCCTTCCACTCTGTCTGCCTGTGCTCGCTCTCGCTTGCTCTCTCTCTGACAAATAAATAAAATCTTTAAAAAAAAAAAAAAAAAAAAGAAACCGTTTGCTCCTGATAACAAGTCCTTTGAAATTCAGAAAATATGACTAAAGAATACTTGAATCAATTCTTAAATGCTTTATTAAAACCTAATTAAACATGCCAGGGCCTGAAAATATATTTTTGATTTTTACAAAATTTCTTTTTTCCCTTAGCCAGGAAGTTTTAATGCTTTACTCTTATAAAAAAGCTTCCCAAAGCCTTCAGCCCAGGCATCTCTTCTGTGTTGGCTAGTCAACAACAGCCATTCTTTACCTCTGTGGGAAGCTCTACTCTCACTGAGGAGGAAGAGTTAATGCATATGTCATTGTAGGCACACAGTCTGCACACAGTCTGCTCCAGAGCATGTGAAGAAAGGGGCAAGTTTGGGGGAGATATGAAAGGAAAGAATGCAAGGAAGGGGTTGCTCTGAGGTAGTTAATTACCTTCATTTAGTCATTCATAAGAACTTGCTCTACCCTCAAGCTGAGATCTGGTGATAAATACATAGTCCCTATCCTGAAGAACTTTACAGTCTAGAACTGGAAACTCTCCTTTCTTATTACACGTTCACATAGAGAGTTTGAGCTGGGATGGAACTGAAGGTGAAAGAATGCTTCCTCTCCACCTCTCTCCCCCCCAAAACACACCTTCGTCTTTGGAGTTGGAAAAACCACTCCTAACCACCTTCACTTTGTTCCTGCGTCCTATTCTGTTCTTTTTCATTCCCAGGCAGTCTTCAGACCAATCTACAGTTCCGTATTTTTCCTACAGTGTCTAGTTGAGAATAATCTGCTCTCTCTGCCATCATAATCATCATTAGCTTTCAACTAGCCATAACAAACAAGTGTTCCTGTTTCCCCACAAAACCCACAACCACAGGGCCACCCTCCTGGCCTAGGGAACATGACATCCACCTGTCATCGTAGTCTGGAAACAAAAGAGGAGTGTTCCCCAGTCTCCTGTTGAGTTGTTGGTTGCCCCTGTCATGAAAGGATCACAGACAATGCTTGTTCAACTTCAGGGGGCGTATTAAGATCTAAAGAAAATTATTACCAATACTCTTGAAACATGTATTGGCCCCGAACTTTTAAATTAGCAAAGCGAAGCCCCACTGAAGACACCCGTAATGAAGGAGTGGCCTAAAAAGGCCACATTTTCTTAGCATGTATTTTTAGTGTATTAAATGACTCAGAGCTCTGTATTAAATGGTCATCGTTCAAAAGGCCACTCCTCTGGAAAAGAGGCTGGTGTCTTCAAGTTACTCACTATAAATATAAGATGAGGTGTGTGAGGGGAGCATATGACCCAGAAAAAAAGACACTAAAACACAGTGTATCTTTTTCAATACTGCAACATTTGAAAAATAAAATGCATTTTCTAAGGAAGCGTGTTTGTTGGGAACTTCTTAGGTAGGCTGTGAAATACTCAAAGACTTCATGCTGAATGTATGCTCTGAGTAGCTTTCATCACAAAGCTCTTCAAATTTAGGACGAGTTCCTTTTTACTGTCCCGCATAAAGTCCTGATTACATCTTGAAGCCAATGAAAGCATGTTTTCTGCTGCTGCCACCTACTGCAAACTTGAAAAATATGCTTGAAAATTTTTAAAGACAAAATGCAGTCTATTCATAAAGAATAACTTACAAGTCAGACAAGTAGACTGAGATCAATGTCATCATGTTTTACTTTTAATGAAGCTATAATTATTCCAAGAACTTGAATGATGATCAGTACGTTAACGTCGCATGAAGAGGGCAAATAAGCTAAGAATATGCCACAGCTTGACCAATGTGTTTCTCTGGTCTACCTTATGCACAAAAACTAGTCTATCTTTTCTGTTGAGAAAAAGCCAATTCAGAGCTACTGGAAAATGGAAGTAGAAAATACACTTTTACTAGTTTGAACAACTCTTGAGTTAAAAAATGATCAAGGTAGATAAACACACAAATGAAGTGGGAGAAGGAGGAAAAGGTTCATGACCAGGTAATTTACAGAAACAGAGATGCAATGACCAGTGAGAAAAATATGTAAATTCAGTATTAAAGAACTGCAAATTAAAACAAAATGAGATACCAGATTCTCCTTGCAAAGAGGCTAAAATAGCTTTTTTACACGTGGTAATACACTATTTTAGAAAAGGTGTGGGGAAATAGACTTTTTTTTTTCCTTGAGTATAGTTGACACACAATGTTACATTAGTTTTAGGTGTACAACACTGTGATTGGACAACTCTATACATTATGTTCTGCTCACCAGAGTGTGGCTCCCATTAAACATACACTCTCATACACCTCTGGTGGTTAAATAATTGTTACAACTTTTTTGAAATGTAATTATTGGGTAAGAGGTTATCAGTAGGCTTAAATTATAAATACCTTTTGATCCAAAATTCAACTTTAAGGGATTTATTCTAAACAAGTAACCAGAAATTTGCAAAAAGGGTCTACCTATAAAGATTTCATGAAGTGGGGCACCTGGGTGGCTCAGTGGGTTAAAGCCTCTGCCTTCGGCTCAGGTCACGATCCCAGGGTCCTGGGATGGAGCCCCGCATCCGCATCCGACTCTCTGCTCAGCAGGGAGCCTGCTTCCTCCTCTCTCTCTCTGCCTGCCTCTCTTCCTACTTTGTGATCTCTGTGAAATAAATAAACAAAATCTTTAAAAAAAAAAAAAAAAGATTTCATGAAGTGTGTAAAAAAAAGGAACATGCTAATAGGTACTATGTAATCCTATATATACATGTGTAGGATAGTCACACATACACACACACACCCCTAGAAGACTATACACATAATATTAACCATGGTTATCTCTGTATGTATGTGTAGGGATGATTTTACTTTTTTCCCTTTTAATCTAAATTTCTACATTATCTATGAAGTACAAATATATTACTTTTGGGAAAAAATAAAGTTTTAAAAGCTGCTCATAAGTGTTCATTGTTATTTTAACCTATCTAATTCTTTTATTTAAATAAAAATTGGATTTTATTGTTATCTAAATTATTTTAACTTAAAAAAAAAACTTGTTATAGTTTTCCCACTGTAATTTAATTTAATTTAATCTTAAGATTTTACTTACTTATTTGAGAGAGTGAGAGCAAGAGCACAAGCAGGGGGTGGTGCAGAGGAACAAAGGGAGAGGGAAAGAGAGAAGCAGACTCCCCTCTGAGCGGGAAGCTTGATGTGGAACTTGATCCCAGGACCCTGGGGTCATGACCCAAGCCGAATGGCAGATGCCTAACTGACTGAACACCCAGGTGCCCGACCCCAGTAATATTAAAGGAGATATCAAATTTCAAGACACAGCTCCCTGGAAACAATTTTGTGATATACTATGCTATAGTAGGTAATATATCTTTTCACAGAATGAGGGATGGTCATGGTTGGCATAGGCTTTGAGAAGGTAGGAGGGCTTGGGACTAAAAGCCTTGACAAGAAGGGGTGTGTGTGTGTGTGTGTGTGTGTGTGTGTGTATTTACTTATTTTGTTTTGCAAGAAAATAGACAAGTGAGGATGGCAATAGGAGATTATGAGAAGAGTAGAAAGGAAGTTGGGAAACCCCCTTAGGGGGCACAGTCACCTGGTGAAAGAGGATGCCAGAGCTGGACTCCCAGGAAACAGAGGGAACAGAAGAGGTTTGGATAGCTGCTGTGGAAAATGTAAATAGATATGAACTAAAGGCCACCAATCAGCAGTGAGGACCCAACCAAGGAGGCAAAACTATCATGGCAGCAAAAAGCATGATTAGGGAAGTCCAGTGGGTTGGGCAGAGTCAGAGGAGAAGGGGCCAACGCTGACAAAGAATGGAGGAGGTGAGACTTGGAGGAAAGGATTGTTGAAATGGCTACTGATGTCCCAAGCTGGACGAGGCATAAAGGGAAAGGGGTCAGGGCTATTTTCAGTTTGGTTACCACAGTGTCTACTATTATGTCTGACACACAGTAGAACAGTCTATGTTTAAGAAAATTTTAAAAAAAAGTGAGGAGAGACTGTGTAAAGGGAGAGGTGAGACAGCTGATAAAACTGAGTCCCTACTATTGATCAGATTCTCTGGGCACAGATAAGTATATCATCTTCAGTCTCTTATTGGCTAGACTTCTCCTTTGCCATGTCTCTCCCTTTTGAAAATTTCCTGTGGCTTATCTACTCACTTTCCTCTCCTTTGCCATCAAACTTCTTATAATAACACTATATGCCAGGGCTGGCAGAACTAAACACGTGTGCCTCTAGTCCTCCCCCCATACCCACGGCAGGTGTAGCCATAGATGGTGGCACTCTTTCCATTACAAACATGCAAGACTGAACAGCTCTAGCAAAGGACCTCGCATGCAGTAAGCATTCAACAGAAATTCACTGAGTGAATGAATGAATGCACGTCACACGTCAAGGTAGATTTGGGATCTATCACATCTACTGTTGCCCTTCTTATTCTAAAGTCTTACTAAAACTTGAATACCACCTATGCCAGTATGATTGAAAAGGAATAAATAATAGAACTTTATACACTGTATCTGTGACCTTGTGGAAATGGGCTCCCTTTATGCTACTGGCAGTGGTACCTTCAGCTCTCCCCATATGCAGGAAACCTTTGCTTATGGTCTGTCTACCTAGCTGCATGCCAAGCTGTTTCCAGCTACAATATTTTCCAGCCTGGAAGTGTTTTAGGATTATGTATATCTTTCATCTCCCCTGGTTTTTGTTTATCCCATCTCTATTCATTTTCCCTCCATTCTTCTAATTCAGCACCCTCCTACATGTCAACCATTTGCACTACAGAGGACAAAACAACAACAACAACAACAACAAACACAAACAACAAACTCCCAAAACAAAAAAACAATGCACTACATCCTTTTTTCTTTGCGTACAGCAATTATATTGGTGAAACATTAATTCCACCTTACAGGTAGGATTGGGCTGGGCAGTCCCTTGTGGCTCCCATGCTCTCCACTTCCTAATCTTCACACGGCTGTGTGAGCCCTCCCCTTGGGAGTGAATGAGACTTACTTCCAATCAATAAAATACAGACAAGGTACTGGGTGATTACATGCACATAATTCTGTGATGTTGCTATATAAAGCCACAACTTCTGTCTTGGTGAAATCTTTCCCTGGCTAGCTGTCAGAAAGCAAGTGGCCATTTGGGGAAACCCCACATGGCAGGAAATATGGTGGCTCCTAGGAACTGATGGCACCCTCTGGCCAACAGGTAATAACAACCAAAAGGGGAAAAAAAACCCAAACTGAAGCTCTCGGTCCTACAACCACAAGGAATTGAATGCAGTCAACAACCACGGAGTGCCCCAGAGGAGCTACCAGATGAGAATAAAGCCCTGGGCAAACCTTGACTGAAGCCTTCCAAGACCTTAAGCAGAAAGCCCAACTAGGCCGTGCTGAGTCCTCTTCCACAGGAATGGAGGCTATAGATGTGTGTTGTCCTAAGCCACTAGGTTTGTGATAATATTGTGATGCAGCCATAGGAAACTAATATACCCACGGAGCTCACCACCATCCCAGCTAGAGACCGCTTGGTTTGCACTTACAGAGGGCAACTAAAACCCCCCAGACACACCTAATAAAGATTATAATGGCATTATCAAACACTCCTGTTTATATAAGTAATAGTGAATAACATTACAGAGCAAACGTCCTGCCTGATGACTCAAATAACCATAGTTACAAACCTAATATTTTGTTAGCAACAGCCGATCTCAGTAGCCACGATCAGACCTCGTGCTATGTTAGTTAATAAGAGAATTCTGAAAAATCTGGGAAATGTAGCCCTTGCCTTCCACTATCCTTTGTTTCCTCCCAGTCTTATCTATGTCATCCGGGAGTTTCTTTATAAAATAGGTTTCATCCCCCGTATGTTTCTAAAATAGCGAAAGCCTGGGGCACAGGTAAGATGTGCGGAGCCGCTCACAGGCTGCATTCAAAACCACAGAAGGGGCAGATGTGTGGACTGGTTACGTGTCACAGCATAACAAACTGCCCCGAAACTTGGCAGCTTAAAACAACAAACATGTATTATCTCACACCGTTTCTAAAGGTCAAGAATCTGGGAGCAGCATAGGTGGGCGGTTCTGGCTCAGGGTCTCAGGAAGTTTCGGTCAAGCTGTTGACCACGGATGCAGTTCACCTCCATGGCTGCTTGTGGGAGGCCCTAGTTCCTTGCCATGTGGACCTTTCACCAGGGCTGTCAGAGTGCCCTCGTGACAGGGCAGCTGGCATTCCCCAGAGCAAGTTAGCAAAAGCAAGCAAAAAGCTGCAGTGCTTTTTATGACCTAGTTCAGGGACTGGAAACTTTTACTTAAAGGGCTAGACAGTAAATATTTTAGGTTTGCAGGCCATATGGTCTCTACTGTCACTACTCACCTCAGTGGTTTTTGTGCAAAAACCACCACCTCTAATACATAAACAAATGGGCATGGTACGTGCCGATACAACTTTATAAAAACCGGCAGCCAGCCCATGGACCATAATTTGCCCATAGATCACCCAAGCGGTGATCTGGCCTTCAAACCTATACACCCTCATTCTCCCTTTATTCATTAGAGGTGAGTTATCAGGTCCAGCCCACACTCAAGGGAAAAGGAATCAGGCTCTGCCTCTTGAATGAATAAAAATATCTTAAAACCACGACAATGAGCTGAACCCATAATACATAGAATGTGGGTTACATATTGCAGTAGTTTCCTAAGGCTACTGTAACTAATTACACAAAGGGGGTAGCTTAAAGCAATGGAAGTTTATTCCCTCACAGTTCTTCAAACTAGATGTGTGAAATCAGGGTGTTAGCAGGGCCATGCTCCCCCTGAACACTCTAGGAAAGGATCCTCCTTTGCCCCTTCCTAACGTCTGGTGGCTCTTGGGAATCCTTGCCGGTCTTCGGTCTGTAGCTGCTTTGCTCCCGTCTCTCCCTGTGTCCTCACAAAGCCCTCTTCTCTGTGGGTATATCTGCATGTCCTCTCCTCTTCTTACACTTCGACCCACCGCAACACAGAAAAGTGTGCGCCTCCAAATTCATACTTACCTAGAACTTCAGAATGTAACCTTATTTGTAATTAGTCTATGTAGATGTAATTATTTAAGCTAATATGAGGTCATACTAGATAAAGCGGGCCTTAAAATCCAATGACTGGTGTCCTTATAAGAAGAGGAAAGGATACACTCTTAAGCCCTAAAGTATGCAAAGGAAGTCCCTCGTAAGACTCAGAATGAAGTACAAACTCCTGGCCTTTGCACATAAAGCCATTTCTGAAGCCATCCCACCAATTTCTCTGTCCTCATTTCCTACCGCTCCTAGTTCTAGGCTCCAGCCAAAGTGAGGTGCTGATTCTCCTCACCTACAGGTACTTGACCGTGTTGTTGCCTCTCGCTAGAGTGCTGTCAACTCTTCCTTTTTACTACTTCTCCTTTAAGACTTTGTTCAAATACATCTTCCATCAGAAACCCTTGAGGACCTTTTGGGATCTGTTGGAGGTCCTTCCTCTGTTTCCACAGCACCCTGTGCATATTTAACATATTTCTATTATAGTGACTGGAGTATATGTTTATATTTTGCACTAAACCCTAAGCTTCGTAAACTCAGTAACTGTGTCATTTTCACTCCTGTGTCCTCAGCATCTAGCGGAGTACTTAAATAAACAGAAGTGTTCCAGAAATGTTTGTTAGTTGATTAAGGTTACAGATTTTTCTTCTTATAAATTCTTAAGCACAGGATAAAATATTTTTGGCTGGGATAATTTTTTTTTTTAAAGATTTATTTATTTATTTATCAGACAGAGAGGGAGAGAGAGCGAGCACAGGCAGACAGAATGGCAGGCAGAGGCAGAGGGAGAAGCAGGCTCCCTGCTGAGCAAGGAGCCCGATGCGGGACTCCATCCCAGGACGCTGGGATCATGACCTGAGCTGAAGGCAGCCGCTTAACCAACTGAGCCACCCAGGTGTCCCTGGGCTGGGATAATTTTAACCCAGTCTTTCATGACCACAGCAGGTTGGATTGGATAGTCCAATAGCTACTAGGCCTGGGCAATGGAGGCCTACTGGCGCACAGCTGGCCTGCATCTGCCACACGTAAGTGCAAGCATGTTGATAAATACTGTTCCGAACCCCTTCTACCACTCTCTACCTACCAGGCAATAGGAACTAAGAAGTAGTATTGAATAGTCTATTTTTATAATACATAAATCAAAGTAGAAATGTGCTTTGTCTTTTTTCTTTCTTGATACTTGGAAGCCCCTTACTTTAGCAATGGAAATTCGGTTACCTGATAGCAAGAATATTTTTTATTTTTATTGAGATAATTGCAGATTCACATACAGTTATAAAAAATAAAAGAGAGATTCCTTGTAAATTCTGTCCAGTTTTCCCCAACAATAACATTTTTCTGTCCAGTTTTCCCCAATGGTAACATTTTGCAAAACTAGAATATAATATGTATCACAAACAGGAGAGCGACATTGATCTGCTGGTCTTAGTCAGATTTCCCCAGTTTTATTTGGATGTGTGTGTGTATTACAGTCTATATGATTTTATCATCTGTGTACATTCACTTATCCACCACCGCAGATAAGAAACTGGAGTTCCAATGCTGCAAGTAATCCCTCATGTTAACCCTAATGCAGTATAATTCTACTACATCCCATCTTTTGTGTTCTTACTTTCATATATTTTATATCTTTAGTTTTTATATTGTATAAGAAATGATATAATATTAATTAGCAGACTATAATAACTTAAGGATACATAGTAAAATCTCTGGAGCGAGAACTAAAAATATTGAAAAGCCATAGCTCAACAATCATTAGATCAATCAATTGGATGAATACTATAAAATATTTGATAAACTTCAATCAATCAATCAATCAGTCAGAAAAGGAAATAGGTCACAAAACCCAGATGGGATAAATAGAAAACAAAAAAGTACACCTAAGTACAACCATATCACTGAATACATTAAATATAGAAGGACTAGAAGGTAGAAACTGTGAGACCGGATTTAAAAAAAAAAAAAAGCAAGACTCAGCCATATGCTATTTATAAAAAAGACACCTCAAATATAAAACCACAGACAATTCTAAAGTAAAAGGTCGGGGGGTGGGGAGTACCAAGCAAATACTAAGTATAAGAAAGTTCCTGTAACTATATACTATCAGTCACCAAAGTAGATATCAAGACACAGTACTAGCAGAAATAGAAAGGGAGCTTTAATAAACATAAAAGAGCCACTTCATCAGGAAAACCTAACAACTCTAAATACAGTTGTACTCAATAGCAGAGCTTTCAAGCACAAAACTGACAGACCTAAAGAGAGAAATAGGGGAGTCCACAATCACAGAGACTTTAAAACCCCTTTCTCAGTTACAGATGGTACTAGGCCAAAAAAAAAAAAAAATCAGTAAGCAGATAGATTTGAACAGTATTCTCAACCATCTTAACCTGACATTCACAAAACACCACACTTAACAACTACAGAGTTTGTGCAAAGATTCACCCACATAGACCTTATTCTGGGCCTTAAAATGAATCTCAGTTAATTTCAAAAGACTGAAGTCTTTTTATCTATTCTTTTATATATCGATAAGATAGCTTATCTAAAAAATCCCTGTTGGGGCACTTGGGTGGCTCAGTTGGTTGAGCAACCAGCTCTTGGATTCAGCTCAGGTCATGATCTCAGGGTGGTGAGATCAAGCCCTGCATCAGGCTCCATGCTCAGCAGGGAATCTGCTTGAGGTTCTCTATTTTCTCTCCAACTCCCTCTGCTCCTTCTCCTGCTCACGGGCGCTCTCTCTCTCTCAAATCAATAAATGAATCGTTTAAAAAAATAAATCCCTGTAATGTTTGGATACTAAAAAGCACATCTAATGGCCCATGGGTGAAAAAACAAATCACAAGGAAAATGAGATTTCAAACTAAATGAGATTGAAGAAAGCATATCAAAATGTGTAAGATACAACTAAACCAGCCTAGAGGATATTTTATAGCTTTAAATGTGTAGTTTAGAGAAGAATTTAAAAGCAATGATCTGGGGGCACCTGGGTGGCTCAGTGGGTTGGGCCTCTGCTTTCAGCCCAGGTCATGATCCCAGGGTCCTGGAATTGGGCCCCACATCAGGCTCTCTGCTCAGCAGGGAGCCTGCTTCCCCCTCTCTCTCTCTGTCTGCCTCTCTGCCTACTTGTGATCTCTCTCTCTGTCATATGAATAAATTAAAAAAAAGAAATCTTTAAAAAAAAAAAAGCAATGATCTGTTTCTACCAAAAAAAGCTGGGAAAAGTAGAACAAACTAAACCCAAAGAAAGAAGAAGAAATAATAAAGTTAAGAACAGAAACCAGTGAAATTAAGAAACAGAAAATGAATAAATTTTCCATAGATAATTTTTAAAAATATTAATAAAATTCTCAATACCTTAGCAAGACTGATAGGAAAAAATGAAAAACAAAAAACAAAAAACAAATTGTGTTAAGTGAAAGAAGCCAATCTGAAAGGTTACATACATATAATCCCAACTATATGGCATTCTGAAAAAAGGCAAAACTATGGAGACAGTAAAAACATGAGCAGTTGCCATAAAAATGTATTGTTATTGGTTCATCAGCTGTAACAAATGTACCATACTACTGCAAGATATTAATAATAGGGAAAACTGAGTGTGGGGATGAGGAAGATTATGAAAAGTTTTTGTACTTTTTGCTCATTCTCATATAAACCTAAAACTGCTAAAAATAGTGTATTAATTAAAAAAAATAAAAATATTATCATTAGGAATGAAAGAAGGGCTATCATATCAGACACTGAAGACACTAAGAACAATAAAAAGATATTATGACTGTTACTCTAATATATGCAACAATGTAGATAATATGGACAAATCTTAAAAAAACACAAATTACTTAAACTGACTTAAAAAAGAATTAGAAAACTCTAAGTTTCCTATATCTATTAAAGAATTAATAATAAATCAAATTCATAATAAAAATGTTCTTCCCCCCCCCAAAAAAAAAGCTCGAGGCCCATGTGGATTTACCAGGGGTAAGATCAAACATTTACCACCATCACTACCACACTACCACCACCCACCACTACTAATGAAAATACGAATTCTACACAAACTCAGAAAACACAGGAGGAGGAAACACTTTCTAATTCACTTTAAAATGCCAGCATAGCCCTGGTACAAAAACATGATGAAGACATTATTAAAAACAAAGTTACAGACCAATACCCTTTATAGATACTGACATTCCTCATTGCATCTCACAAAGGTGCAAAAATGTTCCACCAAACACTAGTAAATTGAACCTATGGTGCATGTGTTTATTTATTAATTGATTGATTTGTAGGCTCATACCCAGCACAAAGACCAACATGGGGCTTGAACCCATGACCCTGAGATCAAGACCTGAGCTAAGGTGGAGTTGGATGCCTAACCAACTGAGCCACCCAGGTGCCCCATGAATGTACTGAATTTTTTAAACACATAGCACAACATGACTAAAATGGCATTTATTGCAAGAATGCAAAGTTGGTTTAATGTCAGAAAACTCAAACAATATAACATTAAGAGAATAAAGGAGAATAGCAACACAATCATCCCAGTAGATATAGCAAATGCATTTGACAAAATTCATACAAAAAAATCTCATAAAACTAGGAACAGAAGACAGCCTCTTCAAACTATAAAATGTATCTACAAAAAATTTACAGCAATACCATGCTTATGATGAAACATGAAATACTTTTCCAGAGAGACTGGGAACAAGACAAGGATGTCTGCCTTCACCACTACAATTCAACATACATAGGAAGTGCTCAGGGCAAGGCCTGACACACAGGCATTCAGTAAATGTTACTAGCTTCTTCGTTGAAGGAGATACCTGTTCAGTTTTAATAGATATTGCCAGTTTCCCAAAGAGGTTGATGTGGACTCTTTTTAAAATCATCTCTTTCTGTTCTTAAAAATAAAATATTAAAAGTAGTCACCCAGAATAACCATTGTTAATGTTTTTGTACATTACCTTTCAGTCCTTTAATTGCATGTTTGTTAAGTAGCTAGGATTGTGGTTTTTATGCAGTTTTGTATCTTGCATTTTAAACTTAACATTAAAACATAAACATTTTCCCATGCTTTGAAAAACTTAAAGACTTGTGTTATGTGTGATTTTAATAAGTTAGGAAACTTATTTTGTTCTTATTTACAAGTTCTGAAAAAAATATTTTGTAGTCTATCAAATATTTTAAAACAGCATTTATAATATTAAATAAATCATATCTTGTTATGAAATTCATAGCCAACTTTTCTTTTTAAAACTTTTTTCTAGTTTTATTGAGGTCTAATTGATAAATAAAAATTATATATAGTTAAGGTATACAAGGTGATGGTTTGATATATATTTTCATTATGAAAGGATAACCACAATTAACCCTTTAACCAATATCTTCCATCTTCCCTATCTCCCAGTCTCTGATAACTACTGATCTACTCTCTGTTTCTGAGTTCCAGGTTTTCAGATCCCACATATAAGTAAGATAGAACAGTATTTATCTTTCTGAATTAGTTTACTTAATATAATATCCTCTGGATTCATCTTTGTGGTCACAAATGGTGCTGTTTTTCCTTCTTGTGGCTAAATGATACTCCATTGTATATATACACCATATTTTCTGTATCCATTCATCCACTGATGGACATGTAGGTTGTTTCCGTATCTTGGCTATTGTGAACATGGGAGAACAGATAGCTCTTCAAGATCTAGATTTCATTTCCTTTGGATACATAACCACAATGGGCTTGCTGGAGAGTATTGTAGTTCTACTTTTAAGTTTTTGAGGAACCTCTACACTGTTTTCCATAATGATTATACCATTCTCTCTTCTTCTGATATTAAACCACTTTCTACTATTGGGTTTTCCTCTAGTGAGTTTTCATCAGTGAGTATATGTTCATTAGAGATACTGAATGATAATTTGCTTGATAATGCATATCTTTTAAAAGATTGTATTTATTTGAGAGAGAGAAAGTAAGTGAGAGGGAATAAGCACAAGCCAGGGGGAGAGGCAGAGCGAGAAGCAGACTCCTTGTTAAGCAGGGGGCCCAGCTTGGGGCTTGATCCCAGGACTCTAGGATCATGAACCAAGCCAAAGGCAGACACTTAACTGACTGAGCCACCTAGGTGGACCCAATACTGCATATTTTTAACTAATTTAACTAATTTGAAGAACACTGTTAAAAATGATTGGAAAATTTTATTGGGTATTTTTAAAATTATATTGTTAAATGTTAAAATGTATTAGCATCATTGATATCTATTTTCTTTCTGAGGAACTTAACTCAGTGTAGCTTTCTCCTAGCAGTACTTTAAAAGGCTTTTTGTAGGATGTTAAATTTAATTTCTGGTTTATAATATTTCTGAGCATTATTTATGACAAGTGTTTTTCTATATTTTATGCAAAGAAATATTAATTCCTTTTAGTGATACTGCAATAGGATTTCAATTTTATATTTTTTTTCTTGTGTACACTAATGAACTTAATATTTGGTACTAAAGATTTTGGGGGCCATATATATGAAATTTTATTTAATTGTTCCTTTGAAAATATGGCCTAGATTGTGCATTCCAAGGATTTACTTAAATCAAGTGTTTCTTTTGATTTTACAATTCGCTTGACTTTTCTAAATTTGGTCAGGAAATTAGCCTTCCGTTATTTTCTCTTGTATTGTGTTAGCAACTGGAAATAAATTATCTTCAGAATACCCACAAGTCATTACTAAGAAAGTATATTTTAGAAACCATGGCTGTGCCACTTTCAAACTATGAGGCCACTTGGATGAATTGTGTGGCATTATCTATAAAATGGAGATGAGGTTATTGTAATTGTAATTGTAATTGTAATCATGATACCTTCTTAAACAGTTTTTGTAAAGATTAAACAAGATAAGGCATGGCAGCCCAAAGTACAATGCCTGGCTCACAGATGTTTGTAATATTTTAATACATCTAGTCAGTCACTAAACCCAACTGATTCTAAATATCATTCAGGTTTATGCCCTACTCTTAATTCTTGCAGCCTTTGCCCAAGATAGTCTCATCTGGTTATAACAATAGCCTTCTTATCTCCCTACTTCTAATCTCTTTTCCCCTTCAGTTCATATAGCAGTGATCTTTCTAAAATACAGTCTGATTATTTCAATTCTCTCATGAAAATATTTTCAACGGTTCTCCATCACATAGAGCCATTTTCCCCAAGCGTCATGAATTCCCATACCTCTTCCCAAGTGTTACAAATGGTTCTTCTTCCTGGACTGTTTGCCTCAGCTTTCTTCCTAAAGAATTTACACTTATTTCTCATAATTTATCTTATTTTATCTGAAATAAGGATGTTACCTAACATAAAGTGCAGATTTTATTCCAGACCCTTAATTTGTACTTAAAAAAATTTTTGTTGATAATAATTTACATACATGAAATGCATAGGTCTCAAGTGTTCAATCTAATGAATGCAAATAATTCTATACATCCTTGTAACTACCAACAAAATCAAGATTTAGAACATTTCTAGGACCCTAGAAACTTATCTGATGGATCCTCCCAGTAAATAAAATATCCTTTTCCTTCTGTCCCTACCAAAAGTTTTGACAAAAAACTTTTTTTCAGTCACAGAACAACCAATATTTTTTCCACTTATATTAAAAATACTTTGCATGATTTCAGATTGCATGATCATTTTTATGGTTTCACACTGCAAAGTTAGAATGATCTGTATTTTAAGTATTTTATTTTACTTCTTTTTTGGCATAACTGTATCTCTGTATGTGTATGTGTGCATGTACCTGTATGTGTTAATGGATACCCTAAAAAGGCAACAGACTGTAGTACATGGGCCAAATCTAGCAGGCCTGTTTTCATAAGTAACAGTATTAGACTACATCCCTGCTAATGGATTTATGTACTGTCTATGTTTCTGCTTTTGTGCTACAAAGGCAGAGTTAGCTGCCACAGAGACCAAATGGCCCACAAAGCCTAAAATATTTATTATCTGGCCCTTTACAGAAAAAATCCACCCCCCCAATTTCCCAACCACTGCTCTAAAGCATTGGTTCTTACCTTTTAGCGTGTATCAGAATGACAGATTATTTGGCCACACCTCCAGAGTATGTAACTCAGTTAGGTCTATGGTGGCGCCAAGAGAACTTCATCTCTAATGAGTTCCCAGGGGACCGGTGATGCTGCTGGTCTAATGACCACACTTTGAGAACCACTGTTTTTAGAGACTACGTTGTATAATGTTAACATACTACAGTCTACCTCATATCATACTACTTCATCCCCACCCTTTATACTCATGTTGGTATATATTTTACTTCTTTATATGCTCTTACCCCGGCTGTACATTATTATTTTTGCTTTGAACAGACCATAGCTTTTTTTTCTGTAAATTAACACATAGTAAAATTGACTTTTATGGTGTACAGTTTACAAGTTTTCACTTATGTATGGACTCTTATAACTGTTACCACAATAACTGCCTCTGTTAAAGGATCTAGTAGAAAAAAAGAACATCAAAGTAAAAAGAGAATCAAAAGCAAAAGCTAGGAATAAAAAATAAATGCCAAAATTGAAAAAGTCATTTGACAGACATAAGAGTCATGCTACTGAGTGAAGGTAACTTCTGTACCAGGTTGTAAAATTGTCGTGTTTTCTTTTTCTTTGTTCAGTGAACCAGCACTATTAACACCTACCTATAGGTCAGTGATGTCCAATTTGCTATTTATTGCTACTAATGTACATCTTGCTTTCTCAAAGCAGCCATATAAGCCATTTTGTTTTTCATGTCTCTTCCTATGGACCTTCTTATCTAGTCATTTTCAGGATAATAGATTATATATGCAGCCTTTTTCAATTTTTTTTTTAAGATTTTATTTTTACGTAGCCTCTACACCCACACAGGGCTCAGACTCACAACCCTAAGATCAAGAGTCAAACACTTCACTGACTGGGCGAGCCAGGTGCCCCTCAATTTTTAATTAGTAACTTTTTTGGTCTTCCTTTGACAAACTTGTTTGCTAGTATAGGATCCTCTCGTGCTAAGGGAACTTTAGTGAGAAAAGCTTGTAGTTTCCTAGACACTTGGGAGCCATTGAACTTCCCACCCCCATCATCTTATTAAATTCTGAAAGCTGTAGGGACAATGGAAAGACAGCCTAGAGGTGGATTTCAATAGCTCTGAAACCTTCCATTCTGATTATAATAAAGGATCAGGCTACTAGAAAAGACAGCAAGTTTCTTTCAGCTCCCAGGGCCAGGTTAAGAAGCAGTAGAGTGAAATAAGTCAAGCAGAGATAGTCAATTATCATATGGTTTCACTTATTTGTGGAGCATAACAAATAGCATGGAGGACATGGGGAGATGGAGAGGAGAAGGGATTTGGGGGAAATTGTAAGGGGAGGTGAACCATGAGAGACTATGAACTCTGAAAAACAATCTGACGGTTTTGAAGGGGCGGGGGGTGGGAGGTCGGGGTGCCAGGTGGTGGGTATTGGAGAGGACACGGATTGCATGGAGCCCTGAGTGTGGTGCAAAAACAATGAATACTGTTACGCTGGAAAAAAAAAAGAAACAGCAGAGTTAAAGAAGTATCCATCCAATTGACCCCTGCAGCCCCAGATGCCTTCCGTGGTACTCCTCCTTCCTTCTGTTTATCCTATTTTAATACAGACTAAAAAATGGTTTTCAATTTCAAATGTAAAATTCTTTTTATTGTCATCCACACTGTTATTCTGCCTCTACCTATTTGCCTAGGTATCTCTCTTGATTTTTTTCTTTGATTAGGTGTGTCATAAAGTACTATGAGGGTTGTGTTTACTTTGTGTCGCATTCACTGAGAAGCACAGAAAAGGTTGTTCCGTGCTTTCCAGGCGTTCCATAATTGTCTCTGATGTCTATAAAACATCCTGTGTAAATTGTTTCTGCCAAGTTTGTATTGCAAGTACATTTTGAAATGGATTTTCCCAGGATCCATCATACCATTTTGCTATGGAAACACTGGTTTATATCATACACAATATATCATTTAAGATGTATTCCTTAAATTCCAGAATAATGCTCAAAGGAATCTATTTTATTTTATTTATTTATTTTTTAAAGATTTTATTTATCTATTTTATTATCTGGTTATCATTCCACTTGTTGTCCTGTGAAGAAGGCAAACTGAGATATTATTATCTCGTTTTCCAGATGAGGAAGTGGAGATATGGACAGATTAAATGAGACAGCACACGAAAAAATATCTGTGACAGAGTCTGTTATGTATGTAGGTATGTGTGTACATATATGTATAGTCACACAAAAATATATACATACATATATTTGCAATGAGGGGAAAGCATATTCTTTTTCTCTTTAAAAGAATATAGTTACTCGGGGCGCCTGGGTGGCTCAGTGGGTTAAGCCGCTGCCTTCGGCTCAGGTCATGATCTCAGGGTCCTGGGATCGAGTCCCACATCGGGCTCTCTGCTCGGCAGGGAGCCTGCTTCCTTCTCTCTCTCTCTGCCTGCCTCTCAGTGTACTTGTAATTTCTCTCTGTCAAAAAAAAAAAAAAAATCTTAAAAAAAAAAAAAAAAAAAAAAAAAAGAATATAGTTACTTGTCATCAAAAAGCAAATTAGTGGCAGATTTAAAACTAAAGATACTTAACTTCTAGTCTTTCTAGTAAACTCTATTCAGATGACACAGATGAGGTTTCTATATCTGGTTATTATTAGCTTTCCACATTCAGGACAAACTAATATCTATTACAGTAGTTCATTTTAAAAAACATAATCCAGGATATTATAGGGTCACTTCCTTAAACTTTCTGTTCTTTATACATTTCCACTGGCATTACATACCATTTTGACTTCTTCTTGAGATCTTTTTTCCTAACAGGGAGAGTCTTGGGCCAAAGTTTGGTTTAGGTAAAGTTTGACTTTGTTTTCCTTCTACTTTCTCTTCTGGTTCTTCTCTACTTCTTATGTGAAAACCCATATTCCATGAAAATCAGTTCATGGGCCGCAACAGCAGGTAGAGGAATCTGATTAGGACAGTGAAGTGAGTCAGAGACTAGAAATGCCACAGAAAAGAGACCTTCAAGCAATTGGGAACTGTGAGGAGTTGAGTCATCTGAGTGAGGGTTAACACGTTGGAGTGTGACAGATGGTGAAAAAGCAGGGCAGAGCAGACCAAACAAGTACATGAAACCAGTGCAGAGAAAAGGCAAAGTGATTTGCATCTCAATCACTCTTTATTCCTTTTACTACGGTAAATTCCAATAGAACATAGAACGTGACAATGACCTAGAATCCTACCAGTAGTAGTAACTCCAACTGTTGGCTTGCTGACCAGTCAATTTGGAGTAAAGTGTGGTCACAGTTCTTTTGGCAGAGGGTTTTCTTTATTCTGGTTGTTAAAATAGATGCAATTACATTAATTCATACTAAAGAGGGGGTAACTGATCTTTCATTTATTACAGTTCTCAAAAGAAGTATGCTTTGAGGAGAGAACCAAAGCAACAACTTCTCCAAGTATATTCTTTGGCATACTGACTCCTGCAGTTTAGTTGAATGTTCTAAATGGGGAAAAAAAAAAAAGGACTCTGTGGTCAAAAACGTAGGGAAATGCTGCATGACCCTTTTACTAGAAACATTAACATATTAAAGGTTCTGAGAAATCTTGCAATAAATATTTAAACTCATTTAATTTTATTTACTTTTTATGGTTGGTGCTTTTAGTGTCCTGTTCAAGAAATCTTTGCATACCCAAGATTGCAGAGGTATTTTCCATTTTTTCCCCCCTACCTTTCTGGTTCTGATTATTATGTTTAGATCTATGATCAATGTCTATTAAATTTTTGTATGGAGAGATAAAGATGTGACAGTTCTTTTCTTACTTTCCCATAAGAAAATCCAATTTGATCCAGCAACAAGTTTAAAAAAACTCTATTTCTGGGGTGCCTGGGTGGCTCAATTGGTTGAGTGTCTGATTCTTGATTTCAGCTCAAGTCATGATCACAGGTCGTGAGATGGAGGAGCCCCATGTCTGGCTCCGTGCTCAGTGGGGAGTCTGTTTTACATTCCCTCTCACCCTCTCTCTCTCTCTGCTCTCCTCTGACCCCGTCATGTTCCCTCTCTCTCTCAAATAAATAAATCTTAAAAAAAAAAAAAAAAAGAGAGACTTCCTTTCCCATTGAATTAACTTGCCACCTTGATAAAAAAAAAAAAAAGAAAAAAAACATCAATTGACCTTATGTGTATGGGTCTATTTCTGGATGTGCTATTCTCCTCCACTGATGCATTCATCTCTTCTAGGGGCAACAGTTCATTCTTGGTTATAGTTAATACCTTTACAGTTAAATCTTGAAATCACATGCTATAAATCATCCATCTTGTTGTTCCTTTTCAAGATTGTTTTAGCTATGCAATGTTCATTGCATTATTAGATACATTTTAGAATTAGCTTGACAATTTCTTCAAAAACACCTGCTGAAATTTTTATAGGAACTGCAATGGATCTATACATTTACTTAGGGAAAATTGGCATCTTAACAATTTTGAGTTTTATAATCCATGATCATGTTTTGCATTTTTAAGATTTACTTACTGACTGACTGATTGATTGATTTTATGGTAGGCTCCATGCCCAGTGTGTAGCTTGAACTCAGGACCCTGAGGTTAATAGACACATGCTCTACCAATTGAGGCTAGCCAGGTGCCCCCATGGAATTTATATTGAGCTTTTAAGTTCAGTCTTCTCTAATTTTTCTTAGTAATGTTCTGTAGTGCTCAGTATATAGAGGTCCTTATGCTCTCTTTAAAGATTTATTGCTATGTATTTAATATTTTCAGTGGTGATATTTTAACCTATTTTCCAATTGTTTTAGCTGTTCTAATTATTTCTGATGCAACTTTCTATATTAAATGTAACCTATGGCCTTGCAAAATTGCGAAGTATTTTTAGAGATTCTATAGGCTTTTCTGGGTACACAATCACCATATGTGAATAATGATAGTTTTGCGTCCCTTCTGAACATTGGCCTTTTATTTCTTTTTCTGGCCGTATCATACTGGTTCTATATTAACCACTTAATATATATTATCTAATTAAACTTTATAAGAACTCATTGTTATTACTATTTACAGGTAAGAAAACTGAAACTCAGAAACATTCAGTAATTGCCCAATCAAGATTGCACAACTATTAACCTTAGGCACTCTTACCCAAACCTGTACCAGTGACTACTAGCTTATAAATTTGGAAAACTGAGAGGCATAAAAGCAAAAAATGTTATCAAACTAATAGGGAAAAAATCCAATCAAGGGCAAGAGATATAAACAATTCACAGAAAAAAGAGCAGGTTTCTTCCAAATATGAAAAGATGTCCCACCCAACTCATAATGAGAGAAATACACATTAAAACAATGCTAAAGTGATGCAGCTTTATGGAAAATAATGCAGTAGTTCCTTAAAAATTGAAAAATAGAATTGCCACATGATCCAATAATCTCACTTCTGAAACAACTGAAAGCAGGACCTCAAAATGTTATCTGCACACCCATAGTCATAGCAGCATCATTCACAATAGCCAAGAGGTAGAAACAATCCAAATGTCCATCAATGGATGAATGGATAAAGTGTGGTATATAAGGGAATATTATTCATCCTTAAAAGTAAAGAAAATCCTGTCATTTGCTACCGTACAGGTGAAACTCAAGGACTTTACACTAAGTGAAAGAAGCTATTCACAAAAAGATAAACACTGTGTGATTCCACTTACATGAGATATCTAAAGCAGTCAAACTCATAGAAACAGGAAGGAGAATGGTGGTTGCCAGGGTCTGGAAGGAGGAGTAAACAGGGAGTTGTTATTTCGTGGGTATAGAGTTTCGGATTGGAAGGTGAACAAGTTCTAGACATCTGTTTCGTGACAATGTTAATATACTTAACACTGATGAACTGAATACTTAAAAAAAAGTTAAGATGGCAAATTTTATATGTATTTTTCACAACTTAAAATTTTAAAAAAATTTAAAA
The DNA here is from genome assembly GCF_022355385.1 of Mustela nigripes. Lineage (NCBI taxonomy): Eukaryota > Metazoa > Chordata > Mammalia > Carnivora > Mustelidae > Mustela > Mustela nigripes. The sequence goes on from NC_081558.1 coordinate 111,877,739, forward strand.
CTTTACCATAAATTTTATTATGAATTCTTAAAAAAAATTATGCTGAAACCATACTTTAACCATCAGATTGGCAAAAATCCAAAAGTCGGACAACTCTCTCAGCTGGCAAGGTTATGGGAAACTGTACTTTTATTCATTGCTGGGGGAGTACAAATTGGTACAATCCTTATGGAAGGCAACTAAGCAGTATGTATGGCACCTATCACACTCTCTGAATTTAATCAGACATATACTATATATGTATAAAATTGTATATGCACAGGTTATGAACTTCAGCACTGTTTACAATAGGAAGATACTGAAAACAACCAACATGCCCCTCACTAGGAGACTGGTTAAATAAATTACAGTATGTCCACCCAATGGAATACTACGCAGCTATTTAAAAATGAGGACACTCTCTACATATGGATATAATTATTAATTTTTTAATCTGTAATATAAAAAGTTAAGAACAGTATGTATAACAGTATTAGTAAAAAGAGAAAAGTAAGAATCTGTGCATACTTTTGACAGAGAGAGATGACAAGCAGGCAGAGAAGCAGGCAGAGAGAGAGGAGAAAGCAGGCTCCCTGCCGAGCAGAGAACCCGATGCGGGGCTCGATCCCAGGACCCTGGGATCATGACCGGAGCTGAAGGCAGCGGCTCAACCCACTGAGCCACCCAGGTGCCCCAAGAATCTGTGCATACTTTTATATTTCCTTGCATACAAAACAAGAAACTCTGGAAGGACACATGGAAAAATAATAGTTTGGGGTCTTGAATGGGAATTGAATGGATTAGGGACCGGCTGGGTTAGGAAGATGTTTCAATGGACACTTTTTTTCTTTCTTAAGCTTTTATTTATCTATTTGACAGAGAGAGACACCACAAGAGAGGGAACACATGCAGGGAGGGTGGGAGAGGGTGAAGCAGGCTTCCTGCCAAGCAGGGATCTTGATGTGGGCTTGATCCCACAACTCCGGGATCCTGACCCGAACTGAAGGCAGATGCTTAATGACCAAGCCACCCCTCAATGTACACTTTTCTATGGGGGGCCTAGGTGGTACAGGTGGTTAAGAGTCCAGCTCTTTGTTTTGGGTCATATTACGATCTCAGGGTCATGAGATTGAGTCCCACATCAGGCTCTGTGTTCAAGGTGGAGTCTGCTTAAGCCTGTCTCTCCCTCTGCCCCTGCCCTCCCATGTGTGTGCTCGCTCTCTCTCTCTCTCTCTAAAATAAATAAATAAATCTTTTTAAAAAAGTACACTTTTCTATATATTTTGGAATCACCTACTCAAAAAATGAAAAATTCCTATCTTTTTTTTTTTTTTAAGATTTTATTTATTTATTTGACAGAGAGAGAGAGAAAGCGAGTGCAGGAACACAAGCACAGAGAGTGGGATTGGGAGAAGCAGGCTTCCCGCCTAGCAGGGAGCCTGATGTAAGGCTTGATCCCAGGACCCTGGGGTCATGACTTGAGCAGAAGGCAGATGCTCAACGACTGAGGCACCCAGGCACCCCAAAATTCCTATTCTTAAAAATAAATTTTAATGACACTAACTGACATTACTATGTTAACAAAATGAATATTTACTAAGTGTCTACTTATGTCAAGTAGCTACTATTTTGGACACTGGCAATATAGCACTGAAGAAGACAAAGTTCTGCCCCCTCAGAGCATTCTAGTGAGAAAGAATATATATGTTGATTCTATAAAAAATATGCACACATGTATACAAATAATTCTGAATATAAATAGTATATATATTCAACTATATATATCATGTGTATGTGTACATATGTGTATATATAAATCTATATATATTTATATTTATCTATATCTATATATAAATCATATATATGTGTATATATATATAAATCTATATATATATATATAAAGATTTTATTTATTTGACAGAGAGAGAGAGAGAGAACACAAGCAGGGGGAGGGGCAGAGTAAGAGGGAGAAGCTGGATCCCCATTGAGCAGAGAGCCCAAAGCAGGGCTCAATCCAGGACCCTGGAACCATGACCTGAGCCGAAGGCAGCCATTTAACCAACTGAACTCCCCAGGCACCCCTAAAAATATATTTCTTATTAAAATGAATTAAATTGTGCCAATATGGTTAAAATGAACCATATGGTTAAATATGAATTAAATTGTGCCAATATGGTTAGAAGTCAACCAAGGTAAAGGACGAGTGATGTGGTGGAAGTGGGGTAATGATGCCTCTAAAGACGTGTTGTTTGAGTAGACATCTGAATGAAGAGAAGGAAGAAACAATACAGGGGAAGAGCTTTCCAGGCACCAAAGACCCTGAGGCACAAGAAAGTTCGATCTATTCTAGAAGCAATGGAAACACTTAAGTAGCTGGGGCAGTCTGTGTGAGAACAATGGTAGACAATGATGTTAAACAGATGGTCAGAAGGCAGATCATGTAAGCTTTGTAGGGCAAGGATTTGGATGTTATAGGCAGCTATTGAAGGTTTTTAAAAATATCTGAAAGGGGCCCAGAAGCCTGGGAAGAAGGTGGAGTAGGAGGACCCTAAACTCCCCTTGTCCCACAGATACAACTAGAGGACACTCACATCTGTATAAATAACCCAGAAAATGACCCAAAGACTGGCAGAAAAAATTCCATAACTTAATGTAAAGAAGAAATCACATCAAAGAAGGTAAGAAGGGTGGAAATGACATGGGAACCTAAAGGGACCCAAGGGACTGTCAGAGGGAAGGACCTGTGAACTCAGAGAAGGGAGAGAAATAGACTATGATACTGGGAAGCCTGCATGGGGAAGATGAATCCTCATAATATTTGGGTTGGAAAACTAGAGGGGCCAAATTTTGTGAGCACTTACAACCAGGAGGACTTAAAGCCTGGAACTTTAAAAATCTCGGTTCTAGTAGAGCCTGGAAAGTGATGAGAAACTGAGCCCCTGCCCTTAGAGAGACAGCACAACAAACAAGCAGCGGTTTGAAAAACGCCTGGGGAATATGGCAGAGAGAGTTATTTACTCATTTTAGAGCCTGTCCCGGAGAGTTAGGGATTACAGGGAGACCCCTACAGGAACAAAAGAGCTGGCAGGTGCCACTTCCCTCACCTGCCACCCACCCCCAACCCCAGCATAAATGCACTGCCATCTGCAGGAACCAGCACAACACTGACACTTACTACCCAACTTGCTGACACCAAGAGCCGTCCCCCACTCCTTTGGTCAAGCTTGCCTCTGTCCGAGACCTATGCACTTAATAATGCCCCCTGACCTATGCACATTCCAGGGCCTCAGTCTTGGCAGTACTAGCAGTGGGTCCCCTTTAGCAGAGGCTCTGCACATACCTTGTTAAAACTGCACACCCCATACCTGAGTGTTTTACAGATCAGCCCAGCCAGCCCCATCCCAGCAGTGGAGGCATATCCCTTCTTCCCTGTGTCCAAACCTTGTGGGTGCTACAGCCCTGCCCTGGAGTATGTTGTGGAACTGCCACCTCTGATAGGCTTTCAGCTAGAGCCCATTCAAATTAGGGCCACAAGACTGGCAGTGTACAAGCAGCCCTGATGGGGGCCAGCATTACTCCAGAGAGACTCCTGCCCTGGGAATAGGGAAAGATAACCACACAAATGAATCAGACTGTGGCCTCCACAAGTGCACTGGGGCAGATAACTGGTTGGCTACAGGCCCCTTCCACCAATGAAAGCTTCTCAGAGGACAACAAAAGGAAAGTGCCCTGCAATTTGGTGCTACTGCATCTCTGGCAAATGCCTGATCTGACTAAACTCAAGTCCAAGGCAGCCCCAGATTGGCTCACTAACAACATAGGGATCAAACCCTGCCCACAATGTTCAAAAAGAACCGTTGAAGATGACTGGACTGAAGGAAAAAGTGGCTTTTGTAACACACATAGGAGACAACTCTAAAGCACCAGGTTCTCATGACCAGGGGACACTGCACTGCAGGGCACACATGATCTCTTCTTCATAAAGTCACTACTTTCAAGAGCAGGAGACACAGCGGACTTTCCTAAAACACAGAAACAGACACAGAGAGTTAGACAAAAATGAGAAGACAGAGGAATATGTACCAAATGAAAGAACAGGACAAAATCACAGCAAGAGAACTGAATTAAACAGAGTAAGTAGTATGTCTGGCAAAGAATTAAAAGTAGTATGTCTTGTAAAGTAATGGTCATAAAGATACTGGACTTAAGAAAAAAAGTGGAGGACATCAATGAGACCATTAACAAAGAGATAAAAAAGGAACCAACCAGAGAAGAAGAATACAATAAATGAAATTAAAAATACACTGGATGGAATAAGTAGCAGACTAAAGGAAGCAGAAGAATGAATCAGTAATATGCAGAAAAGAGTAACAGAAAAGCTGAACAGGTGAGAGAAAAAATAATGCAAAATGAGAATAGATTTAGGGAACTCAGCAACTCCATCAAGCATAATAATAATATTTGCATTATAGGGATCCTGGAAGAAGAGAGAGAAAAGGTGGCAGAAAATGTATTTGAAGAAATAATAGCTGAAAACTTGCCAAATCTAGGGAAGGAAAGAAGTTCATATCCAGAAAGCACAGAGATCCCCCAACAAAATCAACCCAAAGTGATCCACTCTAAGACACATAGTAATTAAAGTGGCAAAAAGTAGTGATAAAGACAGAATTTTTTAAAAAGACAAGAAAAAATGAATAAAAGATATCCATATTGGTAAAGAAGGAGTAAAACTTTCACTGTTTGCAGATGACATAATACTATATGTAGGAAACCTGAAAGACTCCATCAAACAACTACTAGAACTGAGACATGAATTCAGTAAGGTTATAGAATACAAAATCAATGTACAGAAATCTGTTGCATTTCTATACACTAATAATTAAGCAGCAGAAAGAGAAATTAAGAAAATAATCCCATTTACAATTGCACCAAAAATAATAAAATACCTAGGAATAAACTTAACCAAAGATGTAAAAGACCTATACTCTGAAAACTATAAAACACTGATGAGAGAAATGGAAAGACAGTTCATACTCATGGATTGGAAGAACAATTTTTATTAAAATGTCTATACTATCCAATCTACAGATTTAATGCAATCCCTACCAATAGCATTTTTCACAAAACTAGAACAAACAATCCTACAGTTTGTATGGAACCACAAAAGACTCGAAACAGCCACAGCAATCTTTGGAAAAAAAAAAAAAATCTGAAGATACCACAATTTCAGACTTCAAGTTATATTACAAAGCTGTAGTAATCAAAACAGGATGGTACTGGGGCACCTGGGTGGCTTGTCATTAAAACGTCTGCCTTTGGCTCAGGTCATGATCCCAGGGTTCTGGGATGGAGCCCCGCATTGGGCTCCCTGCTCAGTGGGAAGCCAGCTTCTCCCTCTCCTACTTCCCCTGCTTGTGTTCCCTCTCTCACTGTATCTCTCTCTGTCAAATACATAAATAAAATCTTTGAAACAAACAAACAAAAAAAAAAAAACAGTGTGGTACTGGCTCAAAAACAGACCTATAGTTCAATAGAAGATAATAAAGAGCCCAGAAATAAACCCATGATTATATGGTCAATTAATCTTCAACAAAGCAGGAAAGAATATCCAATGGGAAAAAGTGTCTTCAACAAATGGTGTTGGGAAAATGCGACAGCTACATACAAAAGAATGAAACTGGACCACTCTCTTATACCATACACAAAAATAAACTCAAAATAGATCAAAGACCTAAATATGAGACTCGAAACCATAAAAATCCTAGAAGAGAACCAAGGCAATAATTTCTCTGACACCAGCCATAACATCTCTTGAGGCAAGGGAAACAAAAGCAAAAATAAACTATTGGGACTATATCAAAATAAAAATTTCCTGTACAGCAAAGGAAACAATCAACAAAACCAAAAGACAACCTACTGAATAGGAAAAGATTTTCACAAGTGACATATCCAATAAAGGGTTAGTGACCAAAATAAATGAAACACTTGTACAATTCAACACCAAAAAAACCCTGAATATTCAATTAAAAATGGGCAGAAGACATGAACAGAGATATTTCTCCAAAGAAGACATATAGATGACCAAAAGACACATGAAAACAAGCTGAATATCACTCATCATCAGGGAAATGCAAACCAAAACCACAATGAGATAGAACCTCACACCAGTTAGAATGGCTAAAATAAAAAACTGAAGAAAAAAAAATGTTGGTGAGGATGTAGAGAAAAAAGAACCCTTGTGTACTACTGGTGGCAATGCAGACTGGGGCAGCCACTATAGAAGACAGTATAGAGGTTCTTCAAAAAATAAAAAAACAGAACTTCCCTATGATCCAATAATTGCACAACTGGTATTTATCCAAAGAATATAAAAACACTAACTTGAAGAGAGACACACCATGTTTGTCTGTTTCTATCTATCTATCTATCTATCTATTATTATTATTCAGCCATAAAAAAGAATGAAATCCTACCATTTACAACAATTTGGATGGATCTAGCGAGTATAATACTAAGTGAAATAAACCAGTCAGAGAAAGAGAAATACCATATGATTTCACTCATATGTGGAATTTAAGAAACAAAACAAATGAACAAAGAAAAAGTAGACAAACTAAAAAACAGATTCTTAGCTGAGTCTGTTAACAGAAAGGAGGTGGGTGGGGGATCGGTGAAACAGGTGAAGGGAATTAAAAGTACACTTATCTTGATGAGCACTGAGTGATGTATGGAACTGCTGAATTGTACACCCGAAATGATATAACACTATGTTAACTACACTGAAATTTAAAAAAAAGAAAAAGAAAAGGAGCAGCCTTCCCAAATCCGTTCCCATGACAGGAAGCAGGCATGCTCAGCAGACACCTGGGGGTGAGGACAGCACCACTTGTGGCTCAGAGTTTATTTGAGGTCCCAAGTCCCTTTCATCTGGAAGCAGTACACCAAGGTTTCATCTGTGGCCTTGTGTCCCTTCCTAGCACCCAAGGGGCTTTCACACAGACCTCAGGCTTGGATATAAACTATCAAACTATTAAAATGTAACAACTAAAAATAGGAAAACATACCATAAGAGACTCTTAACCATTGGAAACAAACAGAGGATTGCTGGAGGGGGAAGGGAATGGGGTAACTGGGTGATGTAATGAGCACTGGGTGTTATAAACAACTGATGAGTCAATGAAATCTACCTCTGAAACTAAAAATACACTAAATATTAATTAATTGAACTTAAATAAAAAATAAAAAATAAATTAATAAATTTAAAAATAGGAAAACAAATTTAAAAATATCCAAAAGTGTCTGGATTTAAGAGTCAGCCAGTGCACACCTGTATGGCTTTCCAGGTGTTAAAAGAGCGAAATATTTCCAGGGAAGCAGTGAAATACCTGCTGCCCTGGAAATAGTGTCACCTGCCATGCTTTCCTAGGACCCTTTCCCCCAACTCTTGTCCCATAAACCAACAACCTGGCCCAGGAGAGGCTATTGAGTGGGAGGAGTTAATAAGCTCAGGAACTTAGAGTCATAGAAATTCAGCAAGTTAAAGGATGAGTAAAGGTTTTACTTCATTACAGTCCCAGAATCCACTTAGGACAGTGTATCTTGAGCTTCTATCCCACCAAAGGTCAGTTGGGCCCAATACCATCATCTGGGCTCTGCAGGAATGTGAGACAGGCTGGAGACAGACTGGAGATCGGAGGTGAAGGCAGAGGAAAGGGGAAACCCAGTGTACTTGTATGCAAACAATCTACATCCTCAGCACTCCTTGATCCATTTGAAAGGCTACAGGCTAGCAGCCGTCATTTATAACTTGTGTATATTAATGACATCAAATTTGGCTTCTAGATTCGAAGTCACAAAATTTTCCTGTACCAAGAATTTTTTTTAAATATATGTGGCAAAAGAGAAATAGAAAATACCAACTTCTCCAAATCCAAATGCCTTAACATTCTCATACTCCATAAAGTCGATGTTTGCGTAACAACGTGTGTAGCTCCTGGAATCTTTATCTCAACATAGAACCGCAACAGATGAGATACAACAATTCCAATTTCATATAGGAAATTTATTTTACAGGCCATTGTACTGGGAATTTAGTCTGGAAAATTAGTACACATGTCAAAATGTTAAAAACAGATTTCTCCAAAGTTGCGTGAAATTCCTAATGCTGCTTGCCATTTCCATCTATTTCCCAAAGTTCCTCCTCTTCAAAACACTTTATGCTGCTCTTAAATCTAGGCTCACAACAGCTTATTACACTGTATTCGATTCTACTTTATTCTCACTCGTTTCTTTGAACCACAAAACCTCCAGTTTAACTAGCTGAAAGTATTATATATTTGCTAACATAAACTTGTAACATGAACCTAAACTAAAGGAAAAGCCGCTGGAAAGAACATGAGGGAGAAATCTAAGCACTACCTAGAAATAATCTCTGGGCACCAGATGCACATTTGTTCACTTTTATTTTCTGACCATAAACATCCTCACTAAACCAAAGACAAGACATTAAAAACCATCCAACACAAGCAGGACCTGTTTTAGCAGAACACTTGCTGAAAACTTCACGGTCTTCCTTTTCATTTTTTAAAATAAAACTACTTGTGAAATGCTGAAACTTTCTTTTAAGTAGGTCTACTTAACACAAGATTTAGCACCCAGCAGGACCTTAATTTAATCCCAGATGGGAATTATTCTCACAATCTTTTTATATTCGAATATATTTTTTAAAAAATTACTTACACCACAGCAAGCCTGAAATCTGGACAGACGGTATGAAACTACCGGCAGCCGGCAGCCGCCTATTTCCTCACAGACTAAACTTTGTTCCCTTCCTGGCTGTTTCTAGATCAGGTCCACACTGATACACATTCAGGGTGGCCTTGGAAGCTACCACCCAGCCGGAGCAAGGTGGGAGGGCTTGTTAATTTAACTACTGCTTGACCGCCACGAATCAGCAGCTTCTTGAAGGTGGAGAGCAACGTATTTCAAGAGACAAATGTAAAGATCACAGTGAAAGCCTGAAGAAACCTCATCGTCTCCAATGGCGGGGCTTTGGTTTCAGAGGACATTTCTTTCCCATATGTTCCTGGGGGAGAAAAACTAATACAGTCGTCCTCTGAGTTTCAAAAACCGTGCTTTCTCCCTTTCATGAAAGTTTTCTCTCCTCCCCAGAATCTATACATCGTGCAGTCATGGCAAAAAAAGAGGCCAGAAAGTTGCTTCTTTCCCAGAGTCCGCATCAACTTCATTCTCCCTCTTTCATCAGGTAGCAGAACCACACAGAGTTCTGGTTAAACTTAGTTGTTTTCTGACATTGAAACCACCTGCTTCCCTAAGAGTCAAGTGAGAACTTGGATCCCAAATTCTGTTCTGTGCAAGACAAAATGTTCCACTGCTTCATCCCCTTCCACCTCCCTAAGCTTCTTTCCCTTCTGAGCTACTGCATTTCTGTAATTTGTAGCATTAGCCGTTGAAGCAGAAACCATTTATTATGCACTTACTGCTCTAATCACTTTATAAACATTATCTCATTCTCTCCTAGGCAACATATTTGGGGATCATCTTCAATTCTTCTTAATCTGTTTCTCTATCCAGTTAGCCCCGTCACCAGGGGATCCTGGTGATCCCCTGCAATAGGAACGGTGGGAGGCAGGATAATGATCCCCCACAAAGATGTCCATTTTCTCATCACCAGCATCTGTGAATATGTTACTTTCCACGGCAAAAAGGACTTAGTCAATGCAGTTAAGGTTAAGGGCTTTGAGACAGGGAGATTATCCAGATGGGACCAATCTTTTCACGTGAATCCTTTAAAAGCAGTGAGCTGGGGCGCCTAGGCGGCTCAATGGGTTAAGGTCTCTGCCTTCGGCCGGGGTCATGATCTCAGGGTCCTGGGATCAAGCCCCACATTGGGCTCTCTGTGCAGTGGGGAGCCTGCTTCCTCCCCTCTCTTTGCCTGCCTCTCTGCCTACCTGTGATCTGTGTCTGTTGAATAAATTAAAAAAAAAAAATCTTTAAAAGCAGTGAGCCTTTCCCAGCTGTGGCCGGAGAGAAGCAACGGGACAACTGGACTTGCTTCTGGTGGTTCTGAAGGGCGAAGGTAGGGGACCTCTAGAAGCCAGAAAAGGCAGGAAAACAGACAAAACAGACTCTTCTAAAGCCTCCAGAAGGGGATACAGCCCTGATGATATCTTGGTTTTAGCCTATTGAGATCTGTGATGATTTCTGACCTCACAACTGTAAGGTGATGAAAGTGTGTTATTTTGTTTCAGCTTGCTAAATTTGTGATAACTTGTTATGACAGCAATAGAAAAATAATATAGGTACTTTAATTTCAAAGTTAATTTCCTTTGAAAATATAATATCTAGAACTGAATACTATACTCCAAATGAGTTCTGATGGAACTACTAAGTTCCGTAATCTAATGCTATAATTTTATAAATTAATAAAGGCAACTGAAGATTTCAATTTTAACACATTATATTCTTAAGTTGGTGGACTTTTGCCACACAAACTACGTCAAGCCAGCTGCCCGACTCTACCCTCATTCTCTTTCCACTAATTATGGGGATGAAATGTAGAGCTTTATATTCACTTCAATTGAAAAATTTCACTTATTAGTTTTAGCCCATCCTTCCAAACTGTTAAGACAATGTTCAATCATAACTCTGTACTGGCATAGGAAGTATTCTCTTTAAGCCTAACTTCATTTATTTAATTCCCATGAATTCATCAAATTATTAGTAAACAAATATTGAGCAGCAAAATCAAGAACAAAGTTCTGAAATAGAGTTTTGTTATAAACTGTTATAAACAGTTTTGTTATAAAATACTCTCAGTTTGACATTGATCCATGAATCAACACTCTCTGGTTACACAAGTTTGATCAGCTACAAAACACTTACTCTCATAAACTTATTTTCAAGTTCTCAAACATATCAAGAGAATAAAATGACTTAATAAAGATGTGTCCACAGCATATTAGAACTCTACTGGAAATGGAGATGTGGTTAGTTTGATAAGAAAGGGGTTTTTTTGGTTCAATGCTGTCTCTTAATGATTAACATTTCCTTTTTTAAGAGTTCACAAACTATCAGTTAATTATTGTTTCCAGAAGTTTACCTGAAGTTAAAGGAAAGTTTATCCAATGGAGGGAAGTGATCATTTCTGTCTCAGAAGGAGAGATGTAAGTGGAAGGGGAAAATGGAGGAACATGATGAAAGAAGGTGTGGTGGAAGGAATGAATACAGTGTGTCCTTGGGAGGGTATAAAAACCAGACTGGTCAGAGCGGTAGTGGTTATGGAAAGTAGTGTGAACTGGGGTTGAAACTATGATGTAAAGTCTTGAAAAAAGGACTAGGCCTTCAACTTAATAAATGAATGCTTTAATAACCTAATTGAAAAATGGGCAAAGTATATGGACAGTTCACAGAAGAAAATGTAAATGGCTCTTAAATATATGTAAAGATGCTCCAACTTACTATAAAACAAATGCAAACTTAAAGTAATGACATAATTTTAAACTATACTTTAACCTATCAAATTGGCAAAATTCAAAGTCTATTAAGACACAACATTGGTGGGCGCCTGGGTGGTTCAGTTGGTTAAACAACTGCCTTTGGCTCAGGTCATGGTCCCGGAGTCCCAGGATCGAGTCCTGCATCAGGCTCCCAGCTCCCAGCTCCATGGGGAGTCTGCTTCTCCCTCTGACCTTCTCACCTCTCATGCTCTCTCTCAAATAAATAAATAAAATCTTAAAAAAAAAAAAAAAGACACAACATTGGTGAGCTTATGGAAGATAAAACTGTGGGAACTCTCCAAAATGCAAATTGGCCATCAAATTATGATTGCATATACCCTTCCACCCAGCAATAACTAGACACATACCCACATAAAATGACACATATTCGTGGGTAGTCACTACAGCACTATTTGCAAAAGTAAAAGATATCAATCAGTGGGGAACTGGCAAATCAAATTGCAGAACAGATACCCAATAGGGTCCTGAATTTTTTCAAAAAGGGAACTTTGTGTTACTGATAAAAAGTGATGAAACTATACCAAGTTAAAAAAAGAAAGCAGTATATTTAGAATGCAACTATTTGTGTATGTTTGAAAGTGTGTGTGTGTGTGTGTGTGTGTCCTCAGAGAATCTCTTAGGAAGAATATCCAAGAATCCAGCAACACTGGGTTATCTATAGGGAAGAGACAGAATAGATATGGTTCAGAGGTAGGAAGGAAACTTCTATATCCTTTTGTCCTTTTTGAATTCAAATTAAAAATTTGACAGATGTGCTAAATAGCAATGTTGCATCCTGGAATAGGAACAGTACAGTAGTAAAAAATCTGGTGAAAACTTAAAAGTCTGGATTTTAGTTAAGAGTCATGCACCGATGTTAATTTCTTAATTTTGACAAATGAGCCATAGTTATGAAAGATGTTAATTAACATCAGGAGAAATTGGGTGAAGGTACTATTTTTGCAGCTTTTTAAAAAACTAAAATTATCTCAAAAATAAAAAATTTATTAGAACAAGAGACAAATTGGGGTGTCTGGGTCAGGGATTGGCTCAGTTGGTTAAGTGTCTGCCTTTGGCTCAGGTCATGATCCCAGGGTCCCTGCTAAGTGGTGAGTCTGCTTCTCCCTCTCTCTCTGCCCCTCCCTTCAGCTCATGCTTGCTGGCTAGCGCTCTCTCTCTCTTTCAAATAAATAAAAATCATTTCGAAAAAACAACAGCAAGAAATAAATTAACATTTTAAAACTTATTAGGCTGGCTACAGTGGCAATGGCTTGGAGAGAGGAGAGATTAAAACCAAAGATGCCAGATGGGAACCTGTGGGAGTAATCTTGGCATGAGGTATTGGGGTAAAAGTCATGAAAATACAATGAAATGAACTAATGCAGATATGAGATACATTTCGAAAGAAAAAAAATGAGCAAAATATTTAGAAGAGCAGAGAGCAGAGATAAGATCAGTGATGCCATTGACAAAAGATGAAAATGAGAGGAGGTGGTTTGTTTAAAGGGGAATGAGATTCATTTCATTCATTCACTGAGTATTTACTGGTATCCCCCTCCCCATGCCAGGCTCTGTGCAAGGCCTTAGGGATATGAGTGAGTTTATAAATGCCAAGTATGAAGTGACCCTAAAATGGCCAAGCTCAACTGTCCAAAAGGCATCTGGATATTACAGGGTGAGTATTTTGGTGAGAAGACAGAACTGGGATAGCTGAAAAAGGTGACAGAGATGGAGGAAGGAGAAGCCAAAACTGAGCCGTGGGCCAGAAACACAATTAGAGTAAAAGACGAGTAGCAAAGAAGACAGGTCAAAGGGTACTGAAAATAAGCAGGACAGGGCAATTTCCTGGAAACCAAGACAAAAGAAAGATCAAAGAAGAAGGGTTCCATCAAATGTACTGTTCAAAATATGAATATCTACAAAAGTCCACAAGACAGTTAAAAGGGGAGAAATTGATGACAGCAAAGGAGGTTGCTCAAGAGAACTTTTTGACTTTCAGGAAAGCCTAAATAGTACCCAGATTTCAGAAGTCACAATTTTCTTACAAGAAAAGCATTTCTAACTTAAAGGCCTTTAGGAAATGGGATTCCATTTATTTTCATGCTTCTCAAACTAAGGTATATGAAACCACAGGGCAGATGTGTATGCAACATCAGTCTTATTTGGAGGAAAATATACGGAAACTGAAGAATGCAAAATTTACATGAGCTCTGAAGACAGATCCTAAAATTTCAAGCACAGAATGTCTTTATAGGATGTCACCTTCCTACTTCTAGAGCTACAGATTCATCCTCCACTTCTAACGCTGAAATGTCACCTTGCTATTGAAATTCAGGATACCTATAATTTAAAAAATAACTTTATGAACTATGGCCTCGCATAGCAAATTGTAATAAATAGTTCACATTCCAAGGAGAAAAATAATGAAAAAATCTTGAGTTTATCATATTTACCACTATTTGCTATTGCTATTTATGTAACCATTTATTATTTACCCTTTATGTCTGTAGCTAGAGCTTAATTACATGCTTAGGTTGAAATCACAGTGTTAATTATACTCAAATACTTAATCGGTACTCCTTGAGAATGATGAATACTACTAAGAACCAACCAACACCATATACATGCATACATATATACAAATCCATATTAATTTATATTATACATACTATAAACATAGGCATTAATACAAGAATTGTATTGTACAACTAAAACCCTTCCTTATATGTAGTACACAGTATTTCAGTAAAAGGGAAGTACAGTATTCACATGAAATTCTCCCTGTAAATTAAAATGTTACTTTGGTCATCATATACCAGGATAAGCATAAATTTGAAAGCTTTCCCCTGATATTTCCATCTAATATTAAACAGCCTTGGTCTATAGGCCACAAGGCAGTACTTCCCACCAAGCAAAGATTTTCTTTTTACATCTTTTGTGTGAGAAAGCCGTTAGAGCAGAAACAGTGTCATAATATAGAGGAGCGTCTTGAAAATGTCATGGAAAAACTATGTGGGGTTAGTGATTGTTGTAAGATCGGTTGTCTAGTCTAATGTTATCTGAATGGAAAAATTAGCATTTATTATCTTAATCAATTCTGATACTTATGACATTTTTACTATTTAAAAGAGCATCAATTTTAAGAAGAGTCAAAACAAACCAGCTTCTTTTATAAATGTTTGGGTTTTTAAACTAAAAGTTCTATAGAAGACAGCTCTCAGATTGCATCTTGTATACATTGTCTCAAGGCTAAGAAATAAAAAGCTAATGCAACACTAAACCTGGAACACAGAATCACAGTTTCCACAAGTATTTCAGCTCAGGCTGTTGGCTTGCATGATTGCTAACAACTACGGGGGCATGTTATCATGTCTTAACCTCATCCATGGCCTATAACTCTCTGCTGTTGTGCTATAAAGGAATTTTGACCTTATCATATTTTGAGAAAGCAAATCTAAATTGATATCCTAGGGAATAATCAATTATTTTCTTCTCCAACTTGACCTTTATAATCATGAGATTGGTATAATTTTCAAGGATTCCCTTTTCATCTTAAGTATATATTCATGGAATGTGAACTGATAAAGCACTTTGAACCTCAGGTAAATGGAATTATGAATTCCACCATGCAATTTGGTATTACTAGAAGAGTTGAAGCATGTTTCTACAAGCAGCAATTCAACTCCCAGGGACAAAGCTTCTCAACTGCTATGCCCTGGTGCCCCGGTACACAATGAATAGGTTACAGGTGTGCCCAGATATGGATCTCCTCTTCAGCCCTCCAGCCAAGCAGAAGCGCCCAGACCAAAGACACAGTTTCACTCCTTTAATGCAGTATTATGGAACAAATATTTTCTATCATTTTCTATGTGTGCCATGACATGGGAAAGGTTGAGAAACATTAACAGAGAAGCTCTTGCACATGTGTAGAGATATAGATACAGGAATGTATGTATATATAGGAGCAATGTCTGTAGTACCAAAGAACTGGAACATCTCAAATGTCTATCGATCAATTCATCTGCTAATAAAGTTCTGGAATATTTATACATGCAATAGTATACAGCAGGGAAAACCAATGAGCAATAGCTATATATACATTGACATAGACAAATCTAAGACTTTAATGCTGATTAAAAAAAAAGTAAGGCCCAGAAAAATACATACAATATGATTCCATTTTTATCAAGTTCAAAAACATATAAAACTAACCAATATACTGTTTGGGGACACAAAGAGTATTATTAAAAAAAAAAACACTGGAAAAAGTAAAAAATTATTAACAAAAAATTCAGAATTTTTTGAAAATTCAGAAGAATTGCTCTGAAGAAGCACGAAAAGTTTGGGAGAAGAGAGGAGTCTACAGGAGATATTAAAGGTAAAGATAATAGTGCTTTTTAAAAACTGGGCTACCCTCGGTGATGGGTATCAAGGGGGGCATGGATTGCATGGAGCACTGGGTGTTATACACACACAAACAATGAATCATGGAACACGACATCAAAAACTAATGATGTACTGTATGTACATAACATAATAAATTTTAAAAAACTGGGCTATAGGGAAACAAATGTTTTCCATAGTTATTCCACAAACCTTATGGCTATTTTATAGACATTTGGTATCTACTCAATATTTAATGAGCATCTTTTATAAAAGCTCTACTTTGTCCAAAAGTAGTGAGTGCACCTGCAATCCCTGCAACAGTATGAGGGGCATGGAACATTTAGGACAGAAAGCAGGAAATTATACATGATGTTGCAGGTCAGACATGGAACCTTTCACAAAGGTCCTACAGACTCACACAGGAGTGATAAAAAATTTGAAAACTATACAATAATTAAAATTAAAACCAAATTTAATATGCTATCATTTTATGATATACCATATATGTAAATTTTAGCATTAACCAAAATATGGATTTAAAGAATCAGGACTGAATACACTGCCAGCCTATGGATGAAAAACTCCTCTTGCAATTTTCTGAACAGTCAACGTTTCATTGTGTATTTAGACCACACAAAAGACATTTACAAAATGACAATACTTAATTCATCATGTAGATCCAGCAATGTTTGCTTAGTCAAATGCCTGTCTGTTTGTCAATGTCATTGAAGGGCAGGTTTATAAAACTTCAAGAGTAAGAACTGGGTCTGTTTCAACTGATAGGATTACCAAGGAAAGCACAATGAAAACATTTTAAGAATTCCTGTATTTTAAGGGCTAGACAGTGGAAAGCCATTTTTCTAAGCACTGGATATTCTGCCAATGCAGAGGAGCTATAATACATCACAAAGATAGCAACGTAACCTCCAAATTAATTAAATTTATTATTTTTGATTTGAACTATAAAAGAAATCCAGCCTGAGCTCTCCCTTTAAAAAAAAAACAACAACAACAAAACATCTAACAGCAGATAGGTTAATGTTTACACAAAGGCAATTTTTTCGCTTTGTTATTTTTTTTTTCAAGTCTGAATGGGTGAATGACCTTGCTGGAATTCCCCATCAGGTCCCGAGTATCTATCTGGAAGTTTCAAACAGAAACTACTTTCACATGAGACATTAGAAAGGTATGCCAAGTGGTATCTGTTTCTGCACCTTGAACCTGGGTGATATTTAACAAATGAATCAATAAACTTTACACCAAATGAAAGGCTTCTTTTTCCCCTTAGGCCATTTAAGGAAAGATCTTTTCTTTAAACATATTTGGCATTATATATTTATAGGGTCAATTATACACAGAAAACCTTCACATGTTTACCCAATTCAAGAAATTTGCCCTTGATACAGCTTCAAGCTTTCAAAGACAGGTCAATTTTTAAGCATGTCAAACACTGAAAAAATCAGGCCAAAGTGAGACTCTGAGCCAGGAATTAATTCCTGTTAACTAGTGAACATTAATTATACAAATAGCATAACTACCTTAAAATCTAGGTAATATAAAGCATTTTTTTTTTTTTTTGCTTTATTTTGGAATTTTTTAAAACACCTATTTTCACTGAGAGGGAGTTCTCTCAGATGTATTGTGAAAGGCTTACAGGGAAACCTGTCTCTTCCAGTGTGTGGCGATTACAAAACTAACTCGAAACCACCAAAAATCAATAGAGTCATAAGCCGATGGTGGGGATGATTTAGAACAGACACAAAAGATTCGCCCAACAAAAAAATTTCCCCACACCCCTTAGCTTCACCGTTGGCACTTCTTTTCCTTACTTTCAGAAGATGAAAGTACAATTACGTTGCCTGGGATTTTTAGCCCAGTCATCTATCCTGCTTTCCAAAGCTGGCTCAGGACAGATTAAAAACGAAACATTTCATAATCTGAGTTTCTACAGAATTGATCGGTGTCTCAGAAATTAGGATGAAGGGTAGAGCGAATGGGGAAAGGCTATATCACAGCAAGTTCAGCAGAGGAAGATTGCATTTGAACACTGTCCCTAGATGATCTCTATACCATGTTATAACATGCCTGGAATCGTCTCAATAGTACAGGTTCTTAGAAGAATGTTTAGTTCATTAGTATGACATCACAATAGTTATAGGACAGAATTAGAGGCCGTTCAATTGTTCCTTCTGCCCAAACTCAGAATGTTTCCTGTCTACCTATTTCTGGTTAGGGAAGAACAGTGACTGGGATAGTAAATTAGTGCAACCCTGATTTTTCAAATGAAGCTGGAATAAAAATGTGATGGCTCGGGGCAGGGAGGGAAGAACACTTGGGTAATCAATTTGCTTTCTTTCAAGGACTTCCCCCTTCCATCTCCACCTCCTACTCCCATTTAGTTAGCAAAAAGAAAAAAATTGCTATTAGTTTGGAAACATTAATAAGTTATGTAGTATAAATAATTCATAATTCCGTCCTAACCTTTACATTCCAAAATGCTTTTTTCAAAAGAAATACAATATAGACAGATGTCTTATAAGAGATTGGTAAAAGCCATGGCATTTCGGGGGAGGGAGGGGATTTCAAGAACACCACTTATACTTTTTAATATATTTTGGCTCAAATATATTTATAACTAAAAAATCCCCAATAGAGTTATTTTGCAAAATACAAATGTAAGCCATTCAATGCAAAGATTTGTATGTGATGTTATTTATCAAACAGTAACCTCTTAAATGCAAAAATAAGAAGTATTTTGGCTTCTAGAATACAATTTCAGCAGCTCCAGTGGCGCAATCGGTTAGCGCGCGGTACTTATAGAATACAATTTCATTTTCACAAATAAAGGAAAATATACTCAGTGCTGTTTTTTGTTGTTCAGGGCTTTCTCTTCTTGACCTCCTTCATCCTAATGACTCCCAGATTGACGTCTTCTGCTCAGAACTCTCTTCTCTTCCATGGATAATTTTGAAAATTCTTAACAACACAGTGATAGCTAATATATATTAAGTCAGACATTGTTCTGAACACTTTACCTAATCAATTCAATCCTCACAAACACCCTGGGAGATACTTCCAGTTTAAAAATATGCTGTTACAGGGGCACCTGGGTGGCTCAGTGGGTTAAGCCTCTGCCATCAGCTCAGGTCATGATCTCAGGGTCCTGGGGTGGAACCCTGCATAGGGCTCTCTGCTCAGCAGGGAGCCTGCTTCCCCCCCTCTCTCTCTGCCTGCTTGTGATCTCTCTCTGTCAAATAAGTTAAAAAAAAAAAAAAAAAAGATTTCTTTGGGGCGCCTGGGTGGCTCAGTGGGTTGGGCCTCTGCCTTTGGCTCAGGTCATGATCTCAGGGTCCTGACCGAGCTCCGAGTTGGGCTCTCTGCTTGGCAGGGAGCCTGCTTCCCCCCACTTCTGTCTGCCTCTCTGCCTCCTTGTGATCTCTCTCTCTCTCTCTGTCAAATGGATAAATAAAATCTTAAAAAAAAAAAGATATGCCATTATCCCCACTTCACAGATTAAGACCTGGAAGCAGAGGTGGTTAATATCCCATTTGCAACAGGGTACAGTAGCAAAATGTGTGTTTTAATCAAATCATTTGGTTTTCCTCTCCGGTTTTTTATTTTAATTTCTTTAGGAAGTATTCCCAGAGGAATGATACATGGAGGAAAGGGATATGTGTTTTTGTTATTTTCATTATGTATCTCCATGGTTTTTTCCCAAGATTTTCATAAAGTAGTGGTTCTCTCAACTTACTGTCTGCACCAACAGCATCATTATTACATGGGAACTTGTTAGAAATGCACATTATCAGGTCCCACCCAGACCTACTGAATCAGAAACTCTAGGGTAAGGCCCAACAACATGTGCATTTGTTTACATATGTGTACACACACACACACACACACACACACACACACCTGCTTTTTGTTAAATTCCTCCTCTGGATTGATTCTGATGCATATTGGAATTTGAGGATTACTGTTCTAATGCATAATGTAGGCTTCAGTTATGAAAAAGATCCCATTTGGCCACATACTTCATATACTGAGATATAACTGAGTATTTTTTTACTGATTTTATTGCATCTCTTGGAAAGGGACACTCACTTGCATTCATGCCATAAACATTTATTCAGTACCTACCGAGTGCTTGAGAATGAGTGCTTGAAGAACTAAGAATCTAGTTAGGCAGAAATTTAAGTTACAATGCCAGATAGTAATTCCCTGTGAGAGATGCACATGATGCTGGTAGGTTAAGGACTGTGTCTTGATCTCTTAGGAATTCCTACACTCTTCTGTACCATCTGAGAAACATTATTTTATGCCAATATGTCCTACCACCCCCAACCCAGAGCCAGGCCCCAAATAGGGGCATTAGCATAGCAGCACTCCCTGTCAACCAGTGATTAACAAACTCAGGTAATTCCTCTGTGGTTAGAATCCAGAGTCTGTGTAAAGAAAGGAGCCAGTCTCTGGCGCTTCCTAAGAGTCCGAAGAGCTTTCCTATTCTAGTCCACAGGGAACTTGACAATAATTCACCCTTTTCCCACCACTGTCTCATGTTTTCCATGATTCTGCCAGATATTTTCCAAAATATAAAACTTTCAAACAGCTTGTATACCCTTCCAAGTTCATCCATTCTCTTCAATACTTTAATCACTATTCTGAATCTAGTGTTTATCATCCCCCCAAAGGTATTATTTTTCATCTTTACGATAATGTATGAGATGATTTTTTTTTTTTTTAAACAGAGAGAGAGTATGCGCGTGCATGGGCCATAACAGTGGTGGGGGGAGGGACAGAGGGAGAGGGAAAGAGAGAATCCTAAGCAGGTTCCACGCTCAGTGCAGAGCCGCTGCAGGGCTTGATCTCACATCCCTGAGATCAAGACCTCAGTGGAAATCAAGAATCGGAAGCTTAACTGACTGAGCCACCCAGGCGCCCCTGAAATTCATTTTACTCAACATTCTTTTTTGAGATTGACCCATGTTGAGGGAGGAAGTCTACAATGTATTGGTGAATTTATGCCAAAGAATGAGTAGTCCAACAAAGTTCATCCATCCATTTCCCTCTTAATAAATGTTTAGGCTGCTTCTTTTTTCTTTTTCTTTTAAAATATTGATATTGATGCAATGAACATTTTAATAGATTACTACAGCAACCATAAAGGCCACCCTGCATTTTTAAAAAATGTGTCTGAATCTTCTCCTTCCCCCTTTTTATAGTTTATATTTCTCTGCTAAGATTCTTCATCTGTTCATGCAAATGTCCCACCTTTTCCACTAAGAGTAACATATTAATCATAATTAAACACATTTATATGTTTAACATATTAATCATAGTTAAAGTTCCTGTCAGAGAATTCTAACAAGAGTCATCTCTGGGTCTGGATCTGTTCATTGCTTTATAACTTAAAAATGGGTGGTCATTTTTTTTACATATTTTAAAATTTTGGAATGCCACACATTGCCTATAGAATAACCATACCAACTGGAGAAAAGAACAGTAACTCGTGGAAGTGTGCATGCCTGTTCTTCTGTCCTACAGGCAGGTATTCTGCAAGTCCAGAGAAATAATCTGGCTGAGCGGGTTTTATTGTTGCTATAGTTCCCTTCTGTTCCGCCAGCGGTGAGCACCTGCTGCTCTGTGCTTCGTGTGACCCAGGATACTCACTTTTCTCTCAGTATTCCTGCTCCACACTCCGTTCTCGGTAGTCACTGCAGGTCTACGCCACAGGAGGGGTGCCTTCACCACATCCTTGTCCCTCCTGAAGACGCAGACTGTTGTTCATTACTCAGTGTTAAGTATCTTGGTTCTCTTGCTTCAGCCTCCATCTGAGGCAGGCCCTATTCCCTATGCCTTGGGTATGGGGCTTTCTATATCTCCTCCCCCAACTCCCTGTGGCAGTGAGACTCTGCCTTGTATCTATAGGGGAGCACTGCACAAAACGCTCCAACAACCCAAGTCCTACACTAACTACAAGGTAGCTGCAGCTACTGGTGGAGAGTTTCCCACACTTCCCCAGCAGAGAGAGCTTTTGCTTCCACCTTACTCTCACAAGCAATGAATCTTTGGACCCTGAAAAACAAAGAGTTTCCTGTCCCTCCCCTGGTGGCTAAAGATTTTTGCTTCATAAAAGAAAATGATTGGTAATGTGGACAGGGTATTTGTTTATCTATCTATCTATCTTTCTATCTTAAAGATTTATTTATTTATTTTAGAAAGGGGAAGGGAAGAGGAGAGAGAATCTTAAGCAGATTCCATGCTGAGTGCAGAGCCCCAAGCAGGGCTCAATCTCGCAACCCTGAAATCACAACCTGAGCCAAAACTAAGAATCAGACACTCAACCAACTATACCACCCAGGTACCCTGTGTAGGGTTTTTAAACTATGTGTCCTAAAGCCTGGCTCTCTCTAATCTATCTTGCCCTCAATTCTTTTATGAGCGTTGATAGAGGCTATTGTAGGTGCAACTGTGTTCCCTCCCAAAAGATAAATTGAAGTTTTAATTCCTGGTATCTGTGAATGTGACTTTATTTGGATATAGGCTCTTTGCAGATATAATCAAGTGAAGATGAAGTCATACTGGAATAGGGTGGGGGCCGTAATCAAACATGACTAGAATCCTAACTAGAAGAGAAAACATGGAAGCCCCAGACCTCATTTCCGCACAGAGGGTCAGCAAGATGGCTGATTAGGACGCCCTAGAGCTAGCTCCCCTAGAGAGATGCTAACTTAACAATAATATATGGTCTAAAAAGCCTGTGTGTGGCCTTCAAAAACCAATTAAGAAGCTGTGGTATCTCAGGCAAGCTCAATATCAAGAACAGTCACATTGAACGGGAAGATTTCATTTCACCTGTTAGAGCCCTTCCCCCAAGCTGGCACACTTCACCGTGATCAAGAGTAAACACCCAAATCATAGCTTCGCCATCAGGATAAGAGCAGAATATTTTCTCCATGTTCCAGGTATTTGGGAGACTGCCCGAAAGACCGATTTCTTTCTCATTTGGCTTGGAATGCTGATGAAACTAGGTATATTTTGGATGCCTGGGGGCTGGTGAGTACATGGGAGAACACAGAGGGGAGATGCAGAACAGACCCAGAAAACCTGCAGTCTCCCTGAGGAACACCAGAGGGAGCAAATGATGACCAACTCCTATAAAAGCAACTGGAGAACTCAAATTGGGAAGGCACATACACAGGCCCAGAGAAAGCACATGTCTTTACTAGGTTTGAGAAGTCCTCAGAATCTTTAATAAGGTTAACTCATGAAGGTCTTCCCCTATTGAACCCAGTCCACAGAATTGAGAAAGGTGGTTGTTTTTCTGAATGCACAAATTCCAGCAAAATAAATAAGGCAAATGAAGAAATAGGAAAACATGGCCCAGTCAAAGGAACAAAATAAACCTCCAAAAACTGACCCAAAAGGAATGAAAGTTCATGAATTACCTGACAAACAATGCAAAACAATCATCTTAAAGATGCTCAATGTGCTAAGAGAAAGCACAGCTAACTAAAGGAAATTAGGAAAATGGTGCATGAACAAAACAAGAGTATCAACAAAGAAAGTATAGAAAAGAACCAAAACAAATGGGAAAATTCACAAATATGTGGAAATTAAACAACACACTCTCAACCATGGGACAAAGAAAACAAATCACATGAGAAATTAGGAAATATTTTGGGACAAATGGAAACAGAAACACAACATACCAAAATTTATGGGATGCACAAAAGCAGTACTAATAATGGAGTTTACAGCAGTAAATGCCCTCATTAAAAGATAAGAAAGATCTTGGGTGCCCAGATGGCTCAGTTAGGCATCAGACTCTTGATATCAGCTCAGGTCTTGATCTCAAGGTTGTGAGTTCAAGCCCTGTGTTGGGCTTCATGCTGGGTGTGGAGCCTACAGAAGGAAGGAAGGAAGGAAGGAGGAAGGAAGGAAAGGAGGAAGGGGGGGAGGGAGGAAAGAATGGACAGAAGAAGGGAGGAAGGAAAGAAAGGAAGGGAGGAAGAAAAAGAAGGAAGGAAGGAAGATCTCAAATCATTAACTCCACTTTAGGGGCTCCTGGGTGGCTCAGTGGGTTAAAGCCTCTGCCTTTGGCTCAGGTCATGGACTCAGGGTCCTGGTATCGAGCCCCACATCAGGCTCTCTGCTCAGCGGGCCCGCCTCCTCCTCTCTCCCTGCCTGCCTTTTGACTACTTGTAATCTGTCTATCAAATAAATAAATAAAATCTTTAAGAAAAAAAAACAAAACTTCACTTTACACCTCAAAGAACTAGGAAAAGAACAAATTAAACCCAGTTAGCAAGGGCACCTGGGTGGCTCAGTTGGTTTGGCATCTGTCTTTGGCTCAGGTCATGATCCCAAGGTCCTGGGATTGAGTCCCGTGTCAGGCTCCCTACTCAGCGGGGAATCTGCTTCTCCCTCTCCCTCTGCCTGCGGCTCCCCCTGCTTGTGCTCTCTCTCTCTCTCTCTCTCTGTGAATAAAATCTTTTAAAAAAATAAAAAAAATAAACCGAGTTAACAGAAGGAAGGAAACAATACAAATTAGTGCAGTAATAAAATAGACAATATAAAAATTTATAAAAATCACTGAAATGAAGAGCTGATTTTTTTAAAAGATCAACAAAATTGGCACATCTTAGCTACACAAAGAAAAAAGAGAGGGGCACCTGGGTGGCTCAGTAGTTGAGCGCCTGCTTTCAGCTCAGGTCATGATCCTGGGGTTCTGGGATAAAGTCCCACATTGGGCTCCCTGATTGGTGGGGAGCCTGCTTCTCCCTCTCCTGCTTACTCTGCTTGTGATCCCTCTCTCGCTGTCCCTCTCTGTCAAATAAGTAAATAAAATCTTAAAGAAAAAAAAAAAGAAAGAAAAAAGACTCAAATAACAAAAATACAAAATGAAAGTAGAGACATCACAACTGATACCCCAAAATAAAAAAAAATCAGAAGAGTACTGTGAACAATTAGACACCAACACGTTGGATTATCTGCCCCCATGCTTTAATAAACCCACCGATTTGCACCAAAAAAAAAAAAGAACAGAAAAAAGAAATGGAAACATGTAATTTATCAAGACTGAATCCTAAATAAACAGAAAATCTGAACAGACCTGTAATTAGTAAGGACATTAAATCAATAATCATAAACTTCCCAAAAGAGAAACACCCAGGACAATATGGCTTCCCTTAAGAATTCACCAAATATTCAAAGAATTAACACCAATCTTCAAACTCCTCCAAAAAATTGCAGACTCATGAAGCCAGCATTTCCCTAATACTGAAATGAGGCAAAGATACTATAAGAAAACCACACAATACCTCTGATGAATAATGATGTAAAAAACCTCAACAAAATAATTTTCTGTTACTGAGATGGAAAAACTAAAAAGTTTAATAGGAAGGAAGATTAGGAGTTCAATTTTGAAAATGTTAAGTTTGAGATGAATATTAGGCATATAAATGGAAATGTTAAGTTGGCAGTTAAATGTACAAGTCTGGTGTTCAGAGGAAAGGCCTAAACTGGAGATAAAGATTTTCAAGTAAAGATGGTATTAAAGCCTTGAGAGTAGTAAGATCATCAAGAGAAATGAGTCTAGGTAGAAAAAAAATAAGGTCATAGGATTGGGTTCCTAGGGCACTCCAGTGTTTAAAGGTCAAGAAAATGAGGAGAAACCAACTGAGAAGACTTGAAGGAATAGTCAGAGAAGGAAGAACGCCCAAAGGCTGTGATATTTTTGCCAAGAGACCAAATAACCTATTTCCAGAAAAGTAAAGTGACTATCTATGTCAATACTGCACAAATTATTTAACGACACATTCAATTTGGTACATATGTACCAATTTTGGAATAGTTTTAACATCTACCTTCACCAAGAGATATTGGATAAGAATTTTATTGATAATCAAGATTTATTTAAAGTATATCAAATACTGTTGTAGAATATATTATGCATGAGAATACATCTGTATATATGTTCTAAATTTATTTTTAAAACAGGAAGAACATTTCCTGAAACACAATTCCCAGGGTTATTAAGATTTTCTGGGTAAAAAAGAGTTCTGGCCACACATAAGTCTGGAAAATACTAATTCGCATTATAAATTTTCAAAAATAATGCAAAATTTTCCAAACTTCTGTCAATTCAGAACCCTTTTGAGTTACTGAGTCTTTTAGTTGTGCCAGGCATTCTGACTGACATCGTTTGGGAAAATTCCAAAAGTGTGGACATATTCTTTGTCCTCACTGTAACAAAATAATTTCGTGTCAGCAAAGAAATTAGAGGATATTTTCTTTCTGCCACTTCAACACTTACCGAAAACAAGATCTTTCTGCTTCTATACCATTGCATGCTAGAAGATATGATGACCTTTGCATTATTTTTTACAAGGATGGTTCTGTCTGTTCTTAGGTTTTCTGTAGCTCATTAAATGTCAAAAAGAAGAAACCTGATTTCTTTAAAAATTAATCTAAAGTTCCAGCAAATAAATATGTAAAGTACACTCAATTAATACATGTTTGTTAGAATAATGTAGATTTATAGATTAAACATAACCCAATATGATCTTTAGTCAGCCACATGTTCTACACAATGCTTTTGATAAAAATCACTTTTCCTTTAGAAGAGCTGTTCTGTGGTTTTCTTATGTCTCCTCATATTCTTTCTTTGAAATATGTAGAACATAAATGATTTTTTTAAATACACATTTTCCTTATTTCTTTGAAAGTCTAATGTTGTTTAGATCTCCTCTCCCAATCCTAAAAAATAGGTCAGGAAGGAAGATTTTACTTCAAAAAGCACTGTTTATCTCCAGATCAGAGATAAAAAGGAAAGAAAATTCAAACAAGAACACATTTTGCCAGTAGAGCCCCACTAGCTAAATAGTCTCATCTTTTGCTTCAAAATACCAGCTCTGTTGAAAGAAGTGCTGCAGTTCACCCCAAGGCCTGCAGTCCACGCCCACCCACATCCCTGCTTTCTCTCTGACCTGCAGGGAACTCCACACTTCTGACTCAGTTTTAAATGAAGAAGACAAGACAAAATTAGGAAAGCATACATTCCCATGAGCACAAAGGCAGGTACTGTATAATGTCCCATTTAACTTCACAAACACACCGCGCACAAGGTAGCTCTCATTCTGTTACTATATTGGTTAGAGTTCTTGAAATCTAATTCACCTGCTTTACTCCCAATCCTTTACCCCAATTCAGTTACTGATTGTGTAACTCTTTTTTCCCCAATTTTATTGATATAATTGGATATAACCTTGCATTGGTTAAAGTGTATGACATAACAATCTGATCTATATATACTGTGGGATGAAAACTCTATTTCTAAGTTGCTCTTCTCTAAAAGGAGGCCACAACCACTGCAATCTCATATCATCTTGTGATTAGAGTAAGAGAAACTATAGAGTAATGAATGTCCTAGTTGGTATCTCTGACAGTGGACTTTTTTTTTTTTTAAGATTTTATTCATTTATTTGACAGAGAAAGAGATACAGCAGGAACACAAGCAGGGGGAGTGGGAGAAGCAGGCTTCCCACCAAGAAGGGTGCCTGATGCTGGGCTTGATTCCAGGATCCTGGGATCATGACCTGAGCAGAAGGCAGGCACTTAATGACTGAGTCGCCCAGGTGCCCCAACAGCAGACTTGTAAAAAATATTCCATTACTATGTTTGAAACAACCTTGTAAATGTCCTGTACACAATGTAAGTAGTGGCGGTCAGCCATGACTGTCATCTCTCAGATGTAGCAGAGGCTTGAATATGAATAGACTACTCATAAACTATTCATGTTTTATACCAACAGAGAATTTCCTTATACACATAGCAAGTTCTTTGTAGAACAGTCATTTCATGACTTCCTGTAGTTAAAGTGAATAGGTTTTCTGCATTTCTATGTAAGACTCAACTGTCTGTGATAACCTGTACCATAGAACAAAGGTCCAGTGATCATTTCTGAGCAGGTTAATTCTTTAACAAAGCAAATTTCAACCTGCCTTTAGCCAGCCACTATGGAGGATAGTCTATGTCTTAATTTTATTCTGTTTAATGTTACTAGACATTCTCTTTCTTTTGTTCTCTTCATGTCTTCATCTCATTGTACCATATGCAGTTCTAGAAGCCACTTCAAATATTTTTTAGAACAGCATAAGATATAAACTTACCTTTTAAAATCATTAAAATAATTTTAAAACCTTTTAAAATCATTTAAAAAACTCATCTTTTAAAATCATTTGAGAACCTTAAGTCCCAATAATGGGTTATAGGTCTTATTGTCCCATATATGTACCTGTGAATACAAGTTGAATTCATTCATTTAATAAATATGTTCTAAGTACCTACCATGTGTCAAGCACTGTTCTGGGTGCTAGAGAAAACAAGGGTGAATATTATGTCAGTCAGAGGTAAGGACCATGAGAAAAATAAAGCAGGGAAAGGAAACAAATGCCATGGAATGGTGATAAGGTTACAATTTTAAATAAGGTGATCAGAGAGAGCCTCCCCTTACTGAGGTGACAAATCATGGTTGGAAGGATCTGAAGATGAGGGATTAAACCACAGAGATATCTAAAGCAAGTGCTTATCAGGCATAGGGAATATCAAGCACAAAATTCCCAAGGCAGATGAGAAATTTGAGGTTCTGAAGATAAGCTAGGAGACCGGAGTGGCTGGGGTGGACATTCAGATGATCCAGAGATGAGGGGAGAGTAAAGGCAGATCAGGTAAGGCCCTAGAGACCATCATAAGGACTTTGGCTTATATATGGAATGAGATGAGAAGCAACTAGAAAGTTCTGAAGAGAAGTTACATAATCTAGAAGAATGTACAGTACCTAAAATGTCTAAATGAAAAGAGAAGCATTAGTCTGCAAATATTTACTGAATACTATTTACTAGGATTTTCCTAAGCACTGGGAATATAGTGGCAAATAAGAGACACATCAGTCCAACTTTATTGTTATGGGTAAGAATATTAACAAATGATTAAGCAAATAATTACAACTACATAGGATATGACAGCTGGGTGATTCTGGAAAGAAAATTTAGGAAGTCTAATCTAGTCTGGGCTATAGGGGAAGGCTTCTTGGAAGAAAAAGATATTTAAAGTGAGATTGGAAATATAAGTAGGAGCAAGTTAAAAGGGATAACAGGGACAAGAACAATCCCAAGCAGAAAGTACCTGCAAAAATCACTGAAGACCACCCCCCCCAACTCTGCCAAAAAGGCATCTTCAGGGAATTGAAGACCACTGTAGCTGGAGTTAATTAAGTAGGCAAAGAAGAATGCCTGAAGCGTTGGGGTTGAATTCTAAGGGCAATAAGATACCAACAGTTTAAAGCAGGAGCTCAAGACGATTAAGATGACTCTAAAGCAATGAGCTTAGAGGAGGAAGGAGTAAGTACAAGAGGTCAGTTGGCAGCTTTCGTAGAAGTGGGGGCAAGATTAACAGTAGTGTAAATAAGCATAGTGGATGTAGGAACAGAAGGACATGGATAGCTTGAAAAGATACTTAGGAGGTAGGAAAGACAGAATGTGATGATGGGTTAGAGTCATGAGAGGTGGGAAAGAAGGTCCAGAATAGCTGAGGTTGCCTAACCACTTTTCTTGACCTTTCTGGATAGACGGATCTATCTTTTTCACCAAGGGAAGGAAGATACCATTGTGCTTCTTCTGGGGGGAGGGACAAAAAAAGTTGATTGTATATGTTGATAATCCTTTATGCCATCACTCCGTTATGCCAATTGTCATACACAAAAGAGCCTCAATTGGCACAATTTATGCAATTTGTTCTGTTTCCACCAATGTATGAACCTTGGCTATGGCTGCTCAGAAAAATGAACCAGTTGGATTCTACCTCTGAAATCTTCTGGTAAACATTCATGTTGTTAGTACTATATAGATTTATATAATTTGTCAGCAAGGGACATCAGTATGTTCTACAGCATTCCATCGAAGCTTATGTAAGTAATCTCAAGGTACCAAATACAAATTTTCAGTATTCTACAGCACTGAAGAATTAGTTCTTCACCAATGAATTCAAATGTAAAACCCATGGAAGTAGCCATTCCCTCTTGTTCGTGGACACTAGAAAAGCCACTTATTCCTAACCAATGCTGTCACCAAAAAGGTGGATATCTTCTTTTGGGAAAACAGTTGAATAAGTTAATACCAGTGACTTATTTATCTTAAATCATTAAAGATAAATTCAGTTACTCAGAGAAAGAAAAACTGGCATTTTCTCTTCTAGAGATCATCAAACTCCTGGTCATGCTAACTATATTTTCTATAGCCATTCTCCACAGAGTCCTCAAACATTACTAAACTAAATGGGATTTTTTGCAAGTGAGTGGGGTTTTTTCCCATGAGGTAAGAGAGATAAAAGCAAAAAAAAAAGAAAAAAAAAGTTAAAAGAAAAAACTTTTTTTTTTTTTTTTTTTTAAGAAAAAACATTTGATAGAATCTTTCTACTATTATGAGGTTGAACCAACCTGACATGTTTTAATAGTCTGGGCATCAAAGTGCATGGTTATTAGATACTAAATAAAATACTCAGAGGCCCAGTGGCTTTCTCTATGCTCTGAAATTACAAAATCTCACCAATGAGACCAGAAGTCAAACTGATATTTACCGTCAATTCCTTTGTCACAAGCAGTAGTGGTATGAAGTGAAAAGAAACAGTCTCCTAAGAACCCAGATGCATAGGAAAGCATTAGTACTAAAGTAACACACCTGGATCAGCAACTGCAACTCATAGGAAAAAAAATGCATTTTATTTAATGACCAAGTACATAAATACAAACACACACACATTCACACATACATATAACTACAACACACTCACTCTTACTAGGTGGGATGCAGTATGAATGTTCTGCTCTACACTTCTTCATTTAAAAAAAAATGCTGGTCACAACTTAGTAAACAAAGGTTGCAAGCCATGAACACAGTTACAGCATATAATTGCTCTAGAGCAGTATAAATGCCAACTTAAATTTTTAGGGAAATGTATAGTCTTCATCCTTCTTAGAATTAGCCCACAAAAATACTCTGTATACTCCGAAAAAACAAAAATTAACACAGCCTTGTTTCCATGTATCCAGCCTAGACAAGGTGCTCGCTCAGTGTGCTTAAATCATCTACCTTCCCACACCTGAGAGCAGAGGGAATGACTTATAACAGGACTCTGTGTCTATACCGCACATTTTAAATAAATGTCCTTTTTATATATATTGTTTCATTTGACCCTCACAACAACCCTGTGAGGTAGGCAGGGGAAATAATATCAGACTTACTTTACAGATGAAATTAAGGTGCAGAGAAGTTATGTGACCTTCTCAGGCAGACAATAAGAACCACTAACTTTTAGGTAGAGGGCTCTTTTCTCTAAACCACTGATGGTATAATCTGACCTCAGATATTTTTACTACTTCATTCTCATTTCTTACTGTTGATTCAAGTTTTTATAGGCTACAACAAAAGACCTGACTGTAAACTTATCATACCAAGTTTACACTTCTCTACCAATGAAAACTTATGGCCACAGGACATCTATTCTTTTAGAATGCACTTATTCCTTGGCTCTGATCTAAAGGATCTTAAACAATATGAAAGGCCCTAAAGGCCAAGGGAATTGAAGAGAAATCAGAAGAAAGGATATAAAATGGAATGTTTTAGTGGATTTTAGTCCCTGTAAGCTTTTACTTTTGTGAGAGGGTTCAATGGAGAGCTTTAATGCAGATGAGACTTGAGGCTTTTGAAGAGGATCTAAGTCTTGATGAAGTTATTCAAACTCAAATCTTGAATGCATAATGATGGTAGGCCCCAGGGTCTTCAAAAGCTTGTACTTGATGCTTTAAAACAAAACAAAACATACAAAAAAATTCTACCAGCAAGTCTAATAAAATTTTTTAAAGGTTTTGAAAAGCTTTAACTCTTTGGCCAATAATTAATCAGACTACCAGATACCATGCTGAAAGAACAGAAAGAGAAAACCAAAATGAAATAAGAAAAAGAAAAGGAAACAAAGATTTTAAAAGACAGAGTGTACAGAATAGCTTAGTACGTTTACTGGCTTATCTTTTTGATTGATATTTGCTTTAAACTGCAGAATTCAAACTTCTTACAGAACCACCTAGGCTGTAATCAGAGAAACTGATTTAATGATAATATCCAGAATCTCTCTGATCACTATCCACGATATTCGGTTGTCTTAGAGGGCTTTTGAACTTTGAAAGCATGGCCAAATATTTGTTGGAAGAGAAAGCATAAAATAAAGTTGATTTTGTGGGGTAGAGAAAGAAACTGAAATAGGAATATTATGGTCTGAAAATATTTAACACAGGAGAAAAGTCAACAAAGACTTATGATGGAAAAATTCAGACCACTTTACAGTTTTTTTTTTTTAAGATTTTATTTATTTATTTGACAGAGAGAGAGATCATAAACAGGCAGGGAGGCAGGCAGAGAGAGGAGGAAGCAGGCTCTCCGCAGAGCAGAGAGCCCGATACGGGGCTCGATCCCAGGACGGTGGCACCATGACCTGAGCCAAAGGCAGAGGCTTTAACCCACTGAGCCACCCAGGCACCCCCACTTTACGGTTTTTTATGAAATAAATATACTAAATCTCACTGCCTACTTTTGTGCTCATTCTGACTTGTTTTTTATTTTATGTATGCCTATAAGCCTGCCTTTTTTCAAGAAAACCTTAAGTTTTTTAAAATTAATAATAATGGGGTACTTAGGGGACTCAGTCATTTGGGCAACCAACTCTTGATTTAGGCTCAAGGTCATGACTTCATGGGTCGTGAAATTGAGCCCCACATTGGGCTCCACGTTCATCAGGAAGTCTGCTTGGTGATCTCTCCCTCTGCCCCTTTCCCCATGTGCACTACCTCGCTCTCTAAAATAAATAAATCTTAGGGGCACCTGGGTGGCTCAGTGGGTTAAAGCCTCTGCCTTTGGCTCAGATCATGATCCCAGGGTCCTGGGACCCAGCCCCGCATCAGGCTCTCTGCTCAGCGGGGAGCCTGCTTCTCCCTCTCTCTCTGCCTGCCTCTCTGCCTACTTGTGATCTCTCTCAGTCTGTCAAATAAATAAATAAAATCTTTTTAAAAAATTTTTCCTTTAAAAAAATAATATAAATAAATCCTTAAAAAAATTTAAAATAATACAATAGCAAGTAACATATACTGAGTCTAAACTCTGTGGTAGGCACAGCTCTAAGCATTTTACATAGATTAATTAATAATCCTCATAACAATCCTGTGATTTTGATATTATCATTATCCTCAATTTATAAATGAAGAAACTGAGGCACACAGAAAGTAAGAAATTCTGGTAGTTTACATGGCTAGTAAATAGTGGAATTAGGATTCAAACTCCTTTGGCTCCAGAATATCAACCTATGCCCACTAATCTATAAAACTGGTTTCAATGCAACAAAATTGACCAGGACTAAGGTTTTTTTCAAGTCAATGCTGTGCCGTGTCATAATCTTTCACTTTCTGATATTTTGATCAGAAAGTATAGTGACTGGGGCGCCTGGGTGGCTCAGTGGGTTAAAGCCTCTGCCTTCGGCTCAGGTCATGATCCCAGAGTCCTGGGATCGAGCCCCACATCGGGCTCTCTGCTCAGCAGGGAGCCTGCTTCCTCCTCTCTCTCTCTGCCTGCCTCTCTGCCTACTTGTGATCTCTGTCTGTCAAATAAATAAATAGAATCTTTAAAAAAGAAAAGAAAGTATAGTGACTAATTTAAGTTTCCAAACATGAGTAATGTAGAATCAGTTTCAGCAGTCACCACTCAGAAGTAATATCCTGCAGGAATGTCAAGAAGTTAAAAATAAAGCACGCCACTAAAATATTAATAGTGGTAAGGAAATATAGGTAACTTTAATTCTCTTCTGGTGAGATATATATATATTATATCATACATATATCATACATATATTATACACACACACACACACACACACATATATATATATATAACATATATATACACACACACATCACCCCAAAATATATTTCTATATTCTAATTTTTATCATGGACATGAATCACTTATAATAATAAAAAAAAAAGGTTGCTTAAGCATGCCAAAACCATTATTAGCATTAATACATATTAAACTTACATTAGAACTCAGTCTACTTATAATCTGCTACTTCTAGTATACTGTGGAGTTAGATACCAGTTAATTAAGCCTATTAGGGGGCACCTAGGTGGCTCAGTTGGTGAAACGTCTACTTTTGGCTCAGGTCATGATCCCAGGGTCCTGGGATCGAGCCCCGCATCCGGCTCCCTGCTCGGCAAGGAACCTGCCTCTCCCTCTCCTCTGCCTCTTGCTCTCCCTACCTGTGCTCTCTTTCTCTCTGTCAAATGAATAAAACCTTAAAAAAAAAAAAAAAATCTTTTCAAAGAGTCAATAAACTAAGTAAGGACCTAAAAGAAAGCATATGGGTTTTGTGTCTTTTAATTTGGGAGCTCAGGTAATTTTAAAAATTTACTTCCTGGTTACAGGTAAGTTGAGATTGGTGGATAAATGATGAGTGGATAAGTTAGGGATCAGTATTTAAATACACTGATAACAGAATGTGTACCCATAATGTAATAAATACTTCACTGCAGTATAAAAAAATTTTAGGATTTGAAAGGAACCTTTACAGTAATCTAGTACCATCTCCCATACAATAAGAAATTCCCTCTACAACATTCCTGATGTTCCAACTCTGCTTTAGCAGCCCTAATGACCCAAAGTTCACTGCCTCTGGACACAGAGGCTCCCCTGCTCACTGGTTCTATACCTTCTCTCATTTGGCCTCAACTAACAGACAACAAGTGTGCTTCCTACAGCTTTTCCAACTCTTCCAAAGTCTTCTATCTTCTCAACAAAATAGTCCCAGTCCCCTCAGTGTCGATCATCACAGTGATCCTTTTACAGAATCACAAAACTGGTTAAAAATAGTTCTCTTATTCTTCGAAGTATATCTAATGATCAAATCAGTTTTTATAGAATAATGTTGTATAAGTTAATGGATCTAGTTTATCCATCTTGGTCATACACAATTGGAAAGCTAGGAAAAACTTGTGGTCCTAGTTCAAATTCAAACTGAACAGGAATATATTTTTGATTCCCTTTTTTTTCTCCTCCCCAAAATAATAACACCAACCAGAATCTTAAAGGATACCCTCAATCATAATCTTATATATTTGCTAGATTTTAATTTTCTCTGTCTTCCATCTACCTTCCTATCACTTGAACCTGTAAATGATCTTAAAACATCCAAAATTCTTTAAGCTGCTCTCATAATCATAAATTAGCCCTTGATAGGCCCAGCTCTAAGGTCTTAAAATTCTGACTTTTTTTTTTCTTTCTGTGCTAACTGGGTATCTTCCTATATGGAACTTTTGGTTTTCCAGAAAATTTTACATATATTATATGTAAAAGAATATATATATATATATACACACACACACACACATTTTATAAATACATATTTATATGCATAGACACACACACACATCTACATGTATCTTCCCCAATTCTATGTAACTTTTATGTCATGTGCTCCTTTCTATTGTATTACCAGACATACTATAATCAGTTCTATTCTATTAATCATTACTCAGTATCATAAAGGTATGTATCTTATAAAACTTATTCTCAAGCAAGTTTCAAATAAAATCCCATTACTAATGAACAAAGATTACTGTATCTTTAAATTTCTTATATTCACCTATTACTATTTTTCCAAATTTCCCAAAAGGAAAGTGTGGAAAGATAAAGATGGCTAGAGAAGTAAAAGTCACAAGAAATTTTTGCAGAGTCCCATGGCAAATAATCAGCCACTTCAAAGCATTATTCTCAATACAGAATGAGATTAGCCATACATATCTAAAGGATCTTTCTGGTTTACTGATTTTGCTAACAGAGAGAATAAGCCATTCTTTGAAATGTTTTAAGCCAACACTAAACATCAAGAACAAAGTGAAATAATAACTAAGACTTATCTAAAGAGTAGAGTCCTTCAACAGCAATTCAAATAAAACAAAGTTCATCACATTCAGTAATACTGAGGAGCTCAGAACCATGCCAACACAACAGAAACCTAGCCTGCAAACAAAGACAATATCCATATTACCTAGGGAGGTCAGTAACATGCTATGATTGCATATGAGTATTAAATTCAGCAGCACTAAGCACTTAGTTTATTCATAAGAATATAATCCAAAAACCTATTACAATGTCACCAAATCTTCCATTCCGATCTGGCAAAAACTTCACTCACTTATACAACCCCATTCCCTCTGAACAGTATAGTTATAAGGACAAAAGTCATAAAGAATAGCTGTGGGCTCCACAGTTCTCAAATTAACCTCAAGCCTTATCATTTGTTTGTTCCCTAGTGTTATAAAAACATGTTCATGGTTAAAAATTCAGCCCACCAGAAAGAGTACACAGAAAAAATAGGAGTCATCTTCTTACCATAGACTTATAATCTCATTCACCAGGAGTACCTGTCTATAGTTCCTCATACAAATTCTGAAGAAATTGTGCACGTTTATATATAAACATATGCTTATGAAAACATACTATACAAAGAGTTCTATATTGTTTTTCTCAGTTAACAATATATCAGATTTTGCCATACCTCTGTCTATGGATTAGCTTCGTTCTTTCTAAGAGTTGTAAAGTACTACATTGCAAGAAGGCATATATTTAATCAGATCTCTGGTGAGGGATATTTAGGTTACCCCTAGTTTGTCTGCTTCTTAATTTAAAATAATATAGTAATGCTATCTTTATATACAAATTTTTGTGTGCAGGCGCAAATATATCGAAGAGACGAATTCCTAGAAGTACTAACTGGTTTTGGAATCGAGCAAATTCTAAACAAGAAGCCAGTGTCTCTATAAAGGAGACTGGAAAAATCTACAAATATAATACTTAGTGATTAAGAGGTGCCAAACATTATCACAAAGTTATAAGTTAAAGACTGAAAGCTAACAAACTCCTAAGGTAAAATAGGAAAGAAAGAAAATTTAGCCCCCGGGACAGAAAGATAAAAGACCTGTAGAATGAATCCCATAAGTGATGTTTTAAAAGAAAAGAAAGGAAAATAGCATAAATAAAGTAGCATAAAGAAAGAAAGAAGACATTTTTTAAACTTTTTTCCTTGCTTTAACCTAACATATAAAGTAAAATCGGCCACAAGATTTGGTACATATATTATCACAGCCAAACTCAGATGTGAGGTGATTTAAATGAGTATCTGAAGCCCCATTCCTACGGGGTATCCACAGGCTGATATATTCTACCAGGTTCTAACATGTTGAAAGGAGAGATCCCCCCAAAAAGAAAGAACAGAGCAGTAATAGTCCAAGAGTAATATAACTTCCCAATCTCTTTAATTTCTGACCAATCTTACAAGGAAACAGTAATAACTACCTCATATATACAGAACAAACCTCTCTTTGGAAGATCCAGATTAAAACATAATTTGAAGACTTGTTCTGTATTTTTCAATTACAATCCCCACATTTCCTAGACCAATCCAAGGCTGTTCTATTTCTCACCTAACATAAAACAGAGTCAACAACTTACCTTTCCCAAAGTGCTACGATTTGAATGCCACAACATAAATTGGTTCATGTTTTTGTCCATTAATGGTCCGTAGATTTCTTTAAATGAAGTCCATATTAGAGTCCATAGATATCAGTGTTCTGCAAAACTGAAAACCTCAAGAATGTCAATGCACATACCTAAGTTACCATTTAGATACTAATTATGAACTATAATTATAGTTATTATTATAATATATATTATTAATTATAGTTATTATGGATATAGACATTTAGATACACAAAATTGGTGGAGATGACATTGAACAGCAGAATGAGGTAGCAAAATTATACTTTATTTTTAAGTAAAACATTACTATTAAAATCTAGACAATCTCGAAACACTGCTTCGTACTCTATTTCTATGCATTCTAATCGTGGCACCACAGTAAGAGCTTGTAAAGATGGGAATGATTTGGATAACAACACTTTCCAGAGACGGGGAAAACGAATTTTAAAGGCAAGCAAACTTTTCAAATTTAAATGACTACAATAATGTATTTACATGTCTACTTCTTGGTTTTTTTCAGACTATTTTTAAAAACCTCTTGGATTTTTCTTCTTTAAAGATTTTATTTTTTAAGCAATATCTACACCTCAGGTGGGGCTTGAACCCACAACCCCAGGAGTCAAATGCTCCACAGAATGAGGCAGCCAGATGACCCCTGGATTATTAAATCTAAAAATGCTTACTAGTTTCTTCTTTGTAACAACAAACAAAAGCATAAATTCAGGTTTTTCTACTCTATTACATCCAGTCTATAAAAGATTCTAGAACCTCTTAGGAGCTACTATCTCATTAGATAGCACAAAGCCCATACACAAAATCACTGCATCCAGATAATGATTCATGCCCAGATCCCATTACACAGCTTGATAGTCTGTCCTCTGCACTTTTTTCCACTTGACAATCAAAACCAATCGGTTACAGCACTTGTTCGTTAGTTCTATGGCCACTCTTCATCTAAGACATCTAAACAAATATTTTACAAAAAGACAATCTTCAGGGATTCATTCTTTTGCAGGCCTCCTACATGTCTGTGTAAGTAGTTTATGCTATCTAAACACACCAGGTGAAACCTCTGACTGGATTTTTATAAATTAATTTCGTTTATTTTATAAATAAACTTCATTTATTTCTCAAATGCAAGAAGCACTACAATACAAGAAAGAAAACATGAAGAAAATAGAAAGCAAGTTCATATTGCTGAAAAGGAAACACTTCGATCACTAATTAGAAGCTCAGCGCTACAACTGTAGCTTATCATTCCTCCCCCCATTATTACCTGGAAGTTCCTCCCAGAAAAGTAAAGGAATCTGAAAGAAACTCAATTAATCGCTTTATCCTCTACCCCCACCATCAAAAATAATAAAAACAAATTTATAAATTTCAATAATCTCACAAAACAACAACAGTGTTTTCAATCTCTACTCCCCCAGCACCCTCCTAAGTTGAAGTCACTTCTACACTCAGGTAGAGATCCTGAAGTTCGGGAGAAGTTCCCCCTGCTGATCGAGAATCTGGTTCGTGCGTTCATATTGAATAACTCATTCATTCAACAACATGTAAAGAATGCCTAATAGTGGTAAGGCACCGTCCTGGATTAAGAGATGAAGTACCTGTCCCCTATTAGCGGAACAGAGGCGGGGGTCAGAGCAGGTAAGAAATGAACTCGAGGTCCGCTCATCTCAACGCCCAGGCTCCACCTTTCACCCCAGAGCGCCAAGGCTCAGGAGCCCACCAACTCCAGCCATGACCGACTCCCGGAAGTCTCAACCCGGTACCTCCTCGACGGCCTTGGTCCTCACGACCCCGTTCCCAAAGTTCCCTGTACCCCACCTTCCCCAGAGAGTCCCACGCCAAGAAGACTCTTCTCCAGCCTAAGGCGAGATCCAACTCTCCCTGCCCGAACTACCTGAGCCACCAACACCAACCCGTCCAAGTTTAACCAGCACGTTACCTGCCTGGGATCGGAGGTTCCAGGATGACCACAGACGCGACGCCCCGCCCATCGCGACGCCCTCCATTACCTGGTACCGCCTCCAGGGCGTAACTTCCTGTGCATCACCTCCGGCCGAAATTCCACAGGGCTCCGTAGTCCCGCTTACCGTCCCGCCCTCAGTGACGTCACTTCCGGAGGCCTCCTCGGTTCACCGGGCATCCAGGCGTGCTCCAGTTTTTGTTTATAGGGTTCTTTTACCCCTGCCTTCCTTAACGGCTACGTAGTACCTCTCGAAGTTCATCTTTTGCTTTTCAGACTGGTGTGCCGGCTTCTGCAGTCACTACCCTCTGCTCCCTCCATGCCTCGAACCCAAGAATGTTATTGTGATTTTTCCGATTTTTCTGCTCAGTGGAGTGCTCTGGAGTGCGGGCTCTGAGGTTGTGCTGTCTAGTTTCGAACGCTGCTTCTCACCTGTACGGGTGTTACCTTGGCAAGTTACTTAACCTTTCTGTGCCCGTTTCTTTGTGAAACAGAGATGATACTAGTACTTAGAACAGAGCGTTGGTATGTGTGTTGCTTGAGATAACACAGAAAGCTCCAGCACAATGAAACCCCCAATGAGTGAGGATTACAAGCACTCTCTTATTTCCTGTTGGAACTGGTAAGTGGTTAGGAAAGCTGGAACCAGTTTTCCAGTTATCTGTTGTATCCTCAGCTTTCAATCAAGGGATTAATGGTACTTGGTACCTTCCTCTTAAGTGTGCGCTCCTCCAAAGATGGAATTTTGTGTAGGAACCAACTTCAACCCTACTTGAAGTCACCCACCTGCTTGGTTATTGTGCTAGATACTGGAAGAAAGGTGAATAAAACCCAGGCTCTGTCCTCAAAAACATGGAGATAATAGATTATGGAAGGAAGAAAGCTAACCCAGGGAAAAACAGGAGACCAACTAAACTGAGGCCTTATCCTTACAACAAAAAACTTCACAGTGTTAGAAGTGAAAAAGAACTTTAGAGATAATAATTTAGTCAACGTCTTGATCTTACAAGTAAGGAAAATTGAACCCAGAGAAGCAACTTACTGAAAGTCCTAGTGCCAGGGCTAGGACCAAAAGTGGAGTCTTAATGCTCATCACCTCCTTCTATTCCCAAAATCTGCCTCAAGGTGCTAATAAGGTAAAAACAGTTTCACTTTCATGACCTTCACTCTTAAGTGAAAAGGACTAGGAAAATCCCAGTCCAGGAGAGAGGAGCAATGAAACCTAGCAGACCGATGACTCTGATCATCATTTGAATATTCTAGTCTGGTAGTGCTGAGTGCATTTCCTATAGATTTAGCTCCCTCTCCTCTGGAAAACTTCTTATATTTACCCAGAACTGAGGGACTAAGTATCAGCTCCTGTGATCTCTATCTTCTGTTTTAGCTGTCTGGAGGCAATAAGTAACAAATCCAAGCAGTAACCAAGGGTAAACAAAGACTTGAGTGCATCACCAATGAGGTGACACAATCTTTTTTTTTTTTTTTAATTTTTATTTATTCATTTGAGAGAGAGAGAGCCTGCAAATGAGAGCATGAGCAGGGGGAGAGCCAGAGGAAGAAGAAGATTCTCCGCTAAGCAGGGAGCCAGATGTGGGACTCCATCCCAGGACCTTGAGATCATGACCTGAGTTGAAGGCAGATGCTTAACTGACTGAGCCACCCAGCCGTCCCAACGTGACAAAATCCTATTTAGACTAATGTATTGCAAGCAATTTTTCTTAAATACTCAGTCTTTGTTCTAGGAATATGATAAAGCTAGCATGGGTATTAGCGTGGGTATTATTCAAATATTGGTAATAAGTCTGTGTTCCAAATAATCAGGTAATTCTATAGACCCTATAGAATAATGTAGTTGGGATGGATGAAATTTAAGTTTTCTTCCAACTCTAGAATTTAAAAAGATGACTTTTTTCTGTAATTTAATTTTATTTTTTCAGTGTTTCAAGGTTCGTTGTTTATATACCACACCCAGTGCTCCATGCAATACGTGCCCTCCTTAATACCCATGAATCTATGGACAATAAGAATTAAATAATCTGCTGAAAGTCACAAAGTTAGCCAGTGGCAGTCAGTAGAGAACTGACTAGAGTCTACAATGATTAGTTCTGACTAGAATCTAGAACTGATTGGTTCTAGAATATCAACCTCCTGATTCCATTCACTCCTTTGTTAATTTAGGAGAGACACCATGCCAGGCACTGGATATACAGAGATGAATAAGAGCCTGGGTGGCTCAGTTGGTTGAGCATCCAACTCTTGATTTTGGCTCAGGTCATAATCTCCGGGTCATGAGATTAAGCCCTGCTTCAGGCTCCATGCACAGTAGGCAATCTGCTTGAGACACTCTCTCTCTTTCTGCCACCCCCCATGCTTTCTCTCTCTCTAAAATAAGTCTTAAACAACAACAATAACAAAGATAAATAAGATTATCAGCTTTTGAGGAACTTTCTAAATGGTGAGGGAGGCAGAATTTTTTTTTTTTAAGATTTTATTTTTAAATAATCTCTACATCCTTGTGTTTGGGTGGGTCAGTCAGTTACGTGTCTGCCTTGGGTTTAGGTCCTGGGATCAAATCCCACATCGGGCTCCTTGCTCAGCAGGAGCGTGCTTCTCCCTCTGCCTTCAGCTTCCCACGCTTGTGCTCTCTCTCTTTCTGTTAAAGGAATAAATTTTTTTTTTGAAAAGTGTAATAAATAAATAAATAATCTCTACATCCAACATGGAGCTCAGACTTACAACTCCAAGATTAAGAGTCTCATGCTCTACTGACTGAGCCAGCCAGGTATCCCATGAGGGCAGAACTTTTCTTTTCTTTTTCTTTCTTTTTTTTTTTTTTTTGGAATATATATGTATTTAAAGGATTCGATAGTACTTTAGTAAGGAAAATCAAAGCATGGATAGGAAATGAGAAGAAATACCTTAAGTTATAGTCAACATAGGTTGTTTAAATTAGAAAGAGCCCAAGCAGGGAGAGGGGCAAACAGAGGGAGAAGCAGGCTCCCTGCTGAACAAGGAGCCCGATATGGTACTCCATCCCAGGACCCTGGGATCATGACCTGAGCCGAAGGCAGATGCTTAACTGACTGAGCCACCCAGGCTTTCTGAGGGAGAACTTCTTTTTTTTTTTTTTTTAAAGATTTTATTTATTTATTTGACAGACAGAGATCACAAGTAGGCAGAGAGGCAGGCAGAGAGAGAGGAAGGGAAGCAGGCTCCCTGCCGAGCAGAGAGCCCGATGCGATGCGGGGCTCGATCCCAGGACCCTGGGATCATGACCTGAGCCGAAGGCAGAGGCCTTAACCCACTGAGCCACCCAGGCGCCCCCTGAGGGAGAACTTCTAATGGAAAAATAATTCAGTGTTAATATTATCATAGGTCCATCTATTTACTTCTTTCAATCAATGCACTTTTCCCCCTTTGCCACCAAAATACCATAACTTGACAAAAATAAATACAAAAAATATGTTTTAATCATATGTAAAATTATTTGAACTACATTTTTAAGAGTCTGAATCACAATTTACATAGATACTGGTATAGGTCTTAGAGTCAACGTTTGGGTTAATGCCTACCTCTGCTATTAACAAGCCATGTGACTAGACAAATCACTTCACTTCTCTGGGCCTCAATTTCCTCTTTAAGGTCCTGTCTGGAGTAAACCTTATCTTGCTCTGTATAGTAGAAAATAGTGCATATTTCCCACTGTAACCACCAGATGACATACTTTCTTTTCCTCCCTCCTTGTCTTCCTCTTCCTCCCTTCCCTTCCTTCCTTCTTTCCTTCTCCCCCCATCCTCGTTTCTTCTCTCTCCCTCCATCCTTCCCTCCCTCCCTCTCTTTCTCCTTTTCTTTTCTCTTTTCCTTTCCCTCCTTTCCTCTCCTTTTCTCTTCTCTTCTTTTTTGTTAGTTCACCTGACCAAGACATCATTGCACCACCTATCTGAACAACCACCTATAAGAGTAGCAACTGTGCATGCCAAGACTCTAGGAGATGATAGGCCTAAAATGTTTGTTGAATGAGTGAAGGAATGAATGGATTTTAGGATTCTTTCTGGGCCCTTGTATCTCTTACTACTACTGCCTTTTTTTTATTTAATTACTCTTAAAAGCTGTGATGATGAAGGAAAGATGAGAGAACAGATAGGAACTGCGTTGGAGAATGCAAAAGGCACTGCTTTGCATCCCAAAGCGACCAGCAGTGCACTGTAGTATTTATAGATGAAATCATATAATGTCTGAGACTTAAAATAATATGGGAGAGTCCAGGTAATAAAGATGGTAAACATATAGCAATGTTGTTGAAGATGGGCATAT
Organism: Mustela nigripes; assembly: GCF_022355385.1. Classification (NCBI taxonomy): domain Eukaryota; kingdom Metazoa; phylum Chordata; class Mammalia; order Carnivora; family Mustelidae; genus Mustela; species Mustela nigripes. The sequence goes on from NC_081558.1 coordinate 111,921,547, forward strand.
TTGGTTTCATGATGTTCCATTTTTTGTGTATGCTTGAAAATTTCCACCAAGCCTAAAATTAGGTAATGAGTGTCTTTCTCTTCCTGTAGTCAGGACCAAGTTGAAACTATCCAGTGGAGTCTCAGTTTGGATACTTTTGACTGACGTGAAAGGAATCTTGTCACGACTGCGTTTTTGAGAAGTAGAAATGGATTTGAAGATGAGAATTTTTATTAGGAATGGACAGGAGCAGGATTGGTCAGAGGAAAATGTTGTACTGCTACTCAGGTTGAAGGAATCTTCAGCCAACTTGGGAGAGAGCTGCAGAGTGAGTGGTGCCCATCAGAGACGATCCTGGGTCAGGCTGAAATGGCCAGCCCTTTCTATCGGATGCAGTCTGCCTCGGGAAGGGTACACTTTAAAACAAGGTGGCTCTCTACAGCTAAGGCAGACCCCAGGGAAGCTAACAGCTGGGGGCTGCCAGCTGGCCACACTCTCTGGAGTTGTGAAGCAAGTCCTTCCATGTAGTCTGGGCAGCACCTCTTTGCATCTTTCACAAAACACAGCAAAACATAATTCAACAATAGGAGATGTATTGATCTCTGTAAATGGACTGTTATCACAGGCATCAGGGTTGGTTTTTCCAGAAACTCAGGATATGATTTATGGCCCATTCTTCTTCCCCTCTCTACTCTGCTTTCAGTAACATCTGCTTCAGCTTATGCCAGGCTTCCTACAAGGTGGCAAAATGGCTGTAGTAATGCATCTCACATCTACACACTTTGAACACTCACAGAGGAGACAGACACACATTCTGTAGTTCCAAGGCAATTCTCAGACTAGAAAAGAGAAAAAATATATACATTCATTTCTGGGGTGCCTGGGTGGCTAAGTTGGTTAAGCATCTGCCTTTGGCTCAGGTCATAATTCCAGGGTCCTCCCTTATCAGGCTCTCTGCTCATGGGGAGCCTGCTTCTTCCTCTACCCTTGTCCCTCCCCCTGCTCATGTTCCCTCTCTTTCTCTCTCTCCCTATCAAATAAATAAAGTCTTTAAAAAATATATACACTTATTTCTGTACTAGACACTCAGTTCTACAATTCTTATCTTTTCAACTTCAGGGCCATTATAAAGAACAGATCTTGCCATTTGCAACTATGTGGATGGAGCTAGAGAATATAATGCTAAGTAAAACAAGTCAGATAGGAAAAGACATACCATATGACTTCACTCCTCTAAAATTTAAGAAACAAACAAACCAAGAACAAACTGGTGGTTGCCAGAGGGGAGGTATGGGGGCGGGGAGTCGGGGAGTCGATAAAAGAGATTAGAAGTACACTTGGGATGAACACTGAGTAATGTATAGAAATGCTGAATCATTATATTGTACACATGAAACTAATATAACTTTGTGTCAATTACAGTTCAATCAAAGAAAACTTGTTTTTAAAAGTTAATTTATAGTTACCATATGACCCAGCAATTCTACTCCTAGGTATATGCCAAAAAGAATTAAAATCATATTTACCTAAAAATTTGGACATAAAATGTTCATAGCAGCATTAGTCACAACAGCACAAAAGTGGAGTGCCTGGGTGGCTCAGTCAATTAAGCGTCTGCCTTGGGCTCAGGTCATGAATTCAGGATCCTGAGGTCAAGCCCCATGCTGAGCAGTCTGCTTCTCCCTCTACTTCTGTCCCTCCCCCTGTTCATTTTCTCTCTCTCTTTCAAATAAAATCTTTTCTTAAATAACAGCAAAAAAATGGAAACAACCCAAATACCCATAAATTGATGACTGGATAAACAAAAAGTGATATATACATAAATGAACTATTATTCAGCCATTAAAAGAGATGAAACACTGATACATACTATGTGACATGGACGAATCTTAAAAACACGCTAATGCAACCTCCAGACCCAGACACTGTGGGTTAAAACTTCGGTTCCGCTTTTGAGCAGCAATGTGGCTTTAGACAAGTTAGCTCCCTGTGCCTCTTCCATAAAACGCTGATAAACAATGATGCCTTATCCATGGACTGCAAGGAGGATTAAGTGTGTTCATACATGCAAAACATGAGAACAATGAAATGTTAGTTATTTGACTTTGTATTGTTGTGTTTATTATCATTAATGTACTTAGCTGGAGAAACCACTTGAATCACAATATGGTGTTAGGATTGAAGACAGTGTTCTGCAGAACATCCAAGTGAAAAAATAAATAAAAGGAGAAAACTTGCACAATTTTAAGTGTGAAGCCTTTTCTTGTGAAACATCAAAAGCCCATTTTGCAAAATGTTGTCCTTTTATTACTTTGGTGTGCATCCTGTCAACTTAAAGAAATTTGTTCCCTTCCCCTAAAAAATAAAGTCAGATGGAGCCTGCATCTTTTCTGTTTATTTTAATTTCTTTTTTTTTTTTAAGATTTTATTTATTTATTTGACAGAGAGAGATCACAAGTAGGTAGAAAGGCAGGCAGAGAGAGAGAGGAGGAAGCAGGCTCCCCACTGAGCAGAGAGCCCAATGTGGGACTCGATCCCAGGACCCTGAGATCATGACCTGAGCCGAAGGCAGCGGCTTAACCCACTGAGCCACCCAGGTGCCCCTGTTTATTTTAATTTCTAACATGTCTAGTATCTTCGGGTGTGGCTGATAATGTCCAAATCTTTGTTCTTGTGGTTGATTCTTATGGAAAAAGCTAGCTTGTGTGGTCATTTAAGGATAAATATTTCTCCATTCTGGACAGTTTTGCTTACTTTTAGAAAAAAAAAAAATCAGAGTGCCTGGGTGGTTTGGTTGGTTGAGTGTCCAACTGACTCTTGATCTTGGCTCAGGTCTTGATCTTAGGGTTGTGAATTCAAGTCCTATGTTGGGCAACATGCTGAGCATGGAGCCTTCTTTAAAAAAATAATAAGCAACAACAAAAAAAACAAATGTGACCTAACCCAAACTACAAAGTATAGTTCAGAAGAATGGAAGTCATTGCCATTTCTGTAGCTTCAAATACCAAGACTACCTGGTTGCTTATGGAGCTCAAGCTGACCTTGTGTTGCCCTGCCCCCTAAAAGGGCATCTACAGCAGTGACTGCATGGGGCTGTTATGGGCTGACCTATGTCCCTCAAAAAGATGTGAAGTCCTAGCCAACAAGACCTGTGAATGGAATCTGATTTAGAAATAGGGTCTTTGCAGATGATCAGGTTAAGATGGGGTCATTTAGTGTCCTTATAAAAAGGGGAATTTGGAGTGCAGAGATAACATCCACATGGGGAAAACACCATATGGACACTGTTGTTGTGTTGCCACAAAGCCAGGGTACTACCTGAAGCAAGGAGAGACCTGGAACCACTCCTTCCCTAAAACAAACAAAAATGTTGTGCTAAGTGAAAGAAACCAGGTGCAAAGGCCATATACTATATGATTCCAATTATTTAAAATATGTGGAATAGGCAAATCTGCATAATAGGTACAAAGTTTATCTTGGAATGATTAAAATGTTCTGGAATTTGAGAGTGGTGATCATGTATACCTTGTGAATATACTAAAAATCACAGGATTGTTCACTTTAAAGGATAAATTGTATAGTGTGTGAGTTAGATCTCAATTTAAAAATCCCTTATCCTTTTAAAATATCATTTGAAACTTAAAAGGGAAAAATGTCTTTCTAGGTAGGGAAAAGGGAAACAAATGTGAGTTAGGGAAACATGAATATGATGTAGCTGATGATAGGTGAGAAGCAGCGCTCTCTGAAAAACTGAGAGGTTGAAATATGGGAGATAGCAGTGAATGGGCTCTCAGTTTAAGTTTTGGCTATATTGAGTTCAGATTTTGTTGCAGCCTACAGGCATGATCTTTAAATATGCTCAAGAATACCTCCTTGAGGGATGCCTGGGTGGTTCAGTTGGTTAAGTGTCTGCCTTCAGCTTGGGTCATGATCCCAGTGTCCTGGATCAAGTCCCATATCAGGCTTCTTGTTCATCTGGGAGACTGCTTCTTTCTTTGCCTATGACTGCTTGTACTCTCTCTCACTCTCTCTCTCTCAAATAAATAAAATCTTTAAAAAACAAAACAGAACAACAACAACAAAAAACCCACACCTAAAAAAAAAAAGAATACCTCCTTGATCACATTTTAATCAGTGAAGATAATTGTCATGACTGAGTCGTTTTTCTGCCATAGTTGGGACTTCTTTAGGAATCCTGATAGCTTATCTTCATCATGAAGGTACTGAATACCGTGTGTGTGTGTGTATGTGTGTGTTATCTCCGATGCTCAACACTTAAGCGAGCCATTTGAAATTATAGAAATTGTCATTACTAATAATATTGGCACAGTGAAGACACTATATCGCATCTCTTATTTCAAGTACTTATGTGAGCAGCTTTTCTCCTCAAATGTCAGCCAACTTCACTGTGGAGGGGTGTATTCACTGCCCATTTCTTCATTGTATTAGACAGGACAGGTTAAAATTCCTTAACAAAGGAATTTGTTTATTTCTCTTATGACAGTCCATGTTGGTTCTAGTCAGCAGGCCAGTCTGTCATACAAGATCACTTGAGAAGTCAGGCTGCTTCTATCTGTGGCTCCCTCCTTCTCTGAGGTCTTGTGCCCATTTATGTCCCACAGTGAAAGGGGGAAGCACATGGAAGAGAACATGTGAGAGATTTTATCACTCCAGCTGAAAAGCAATTGTTCCAGAATAATCTGATTGGTTTACCAGAGAAGTCAGCCCTGATGGCTTCAGGCCACTATTGAATAAAGTTTTACAACACAAATCAAGTAGATAGACATCTCTTATTGTGAGTACATATCTGCATGATCTAGCACACAAAAGTTCTATATTTACATTCTTTTATTTGTCTTATATATTTTTTTAAATTTATTTGATAGGCAGAGATCACAAGTAGGCAGAGAGGCAGGCAGAGAGAGAGGAGGAAGCAGGCTCCCTTCTGAGCAGAGAGCCCAACATAGGGCTCGATCCCAGGACCCTGGGATCATGACCTGAGCCGAAGGCAGAGGCTTTAACCCACTGAGCCACCCAGGCGCCCCTTGTCTTATAATTTTAAAACCTCTTCTAGAGCATGCAACACTTGATCTCAGGGTCCTGAGTTTGAGCCGCACATTGGGCAAAGAATTTACTTAAACACACACACACACACACACACACATCCCTTCTGATTAACTGATCTATTTTCATTAGTTGCAACACAACAACAGTGAAAGAGTCATAATTAAGCAAAGCTAATATTCAACATGCAGTTGATGCCGAAGTACACTAGCCAAGAGAAATGACATCCTGTGAAGTAGCACTTCTTGGGACAAATGAGAAGACAACTCAAGAACATAACAATTCATCGCAATGCTCAGGAGACTATCAAATGGTCAGGTGGTCTGTCATTGGCAGCATGGTGGCGCTTGCTAGATTGGCTTGCCACACTTCCATAGGTTTGATCTGTAAGGAGACTGAATGGATTTAGACAGTTTATTATTTACACAGACAAGTGAAAGATTCACTTGGTGTCACCTTCCCTATCTCTGGTCCCGTAGGATGACCCCAACCAGGAGAAGCTAGATAAGAGATCACAGGAACAGTGAGTCCCTCTGTTACTGAGGAAAAGGGCGGGGTGGGCAGGTGTAGGATACTGAGAGTGAGTGCCCTCTTACATTTTGCCCACTGGGTGCCTTGCTTGCTTACCTTTGTCCTTACCCTGGTGAAGAGCCCAACTCTAAATTACTGTCGAGCGGCTCTATAGATTCACATAGAAGTTAGCAGCTTGCACCAGGGAGAAAGTTCTGCAGTCAACTAAAACTGGGGAACTAGATAAGAAATGACCTATGGCTCACACCTCCAAGGTAGATGTGAGAACCTGCCTTGAGACAACTCCACACCATGCTTATCAACTCTTGATCCAAGAAGAACTTCAGGGCATTAAGAGCTATTCAGTCTTGCCTACATGGCCTTCGTGGAGACACTCAAGGTTGCTAGGAGGCCTCTGTGAGTTGTTCCCCTAGAGACCAGTATCTGGAATAAGAAGATGAAGCTGAATCTGTCACTTCCTGGAATAAGGAAAGCTAGGTTGCTCATGAAGTTTCTCCCAGGCAGAGCCGACTGTTGATCTTACATCATGTTTTTGAGCAAGATGGAGTTGAGAAGTTGGCAAATTTTCAGAGGCATCAGAGATGGATATCACCTGTAGAAGCTGGCTTTTGTCCGCCACTGAGAGGCATGCACTGCATTGTATGTGATTGGCTGGATATTAGAAATGAGGGCTGTCCTTGCTAGATTGGCTGTCTGTGATGGGTTGGGTACCTTCCAACTGCTGCTTATTCCCAGGGCTTCAAGCCAATCCTACTTTCTTGAGACTTAGAACCTGTTTTTATTCCCAATAGGTAAAAGAATATGAAAACAGTCCCTTATCATTGCTGAGATTTGTGAAACACCAGTGAACAAAAGCATTCTATTGTTTCATTTTGTTTTCCTCTGAGACTTCCAGACTGCCTGAAGGGCTGACTGGGACTGGGAGGATCACCAGAGCTGATGGCATCTAGAAAAACCTTATTTTGGTGGTATGCTTTTGGAGGGAAGGGGCTGGGTCTGGGTTATTTTAATAGCTGCTCAATTCGAGGTTGAATGATTAGAAATCACGATGCTTAGGAATGGCAGTAGAAGAAAAGAGGTTTACCCCCCTTTTGTCTATTTTTCTATCTATATGAGATGTCGGTTGTTAAATTTATTGCGGCAATCATTTTCCAATCGATATGAGTCATTATGGGGTACACCTTTGACTTTATAGTGATGTATGTCAATTATATCCCAACAAAACTGGGGGGATTTTTTTTTAAAGAAAGAAAGGAGGTTAGGGCAGACAAGATACGCACACATTTCACTAGGCTGCGCCGTTATAGTGAGCCAGATAAAATTACTGTTCTGTAAGTGGTTGGTCCCATACCGGTTTAAGTCAAATTCATGGTGCTTGTATTTCATGTCGCAAGCCTGTGTCCTATCGCCCGGATGGCAAGACCCCAGGTATCTATCCCTGTTAAGCAGGATCATGAAGGGGCGCCTGGGTGGCTCAGTGGGTTAAGCCGCTGCCTTCGGCTCAGGTCATGATCTCAGGGTCCTGGGATCGAGTCCCGCATGGGGCTCTCTGCTCAGCAGGGAGCCTACTTCCTCCTCTCTCTCTGCCTGCCTCTCTGTCTACTTGTGATCTCTCTGTCAAATAAATAAATTAAAAAAAAAAAAAAACATCTTAAAAAAAAAAAGAGAAGGATCATGAAGATGAAAACTGATGAGAACAGCTCCGCCAGCTTGGCGAACCCAGAAGTTGTCCAGAGAAGGCAGCGTTGCAAATTTGGACTTGCTTACGGTCGCAGCCTTCTTCCAGCGTCCTCTCTGAACCAGCCAGCGCTGAGAACGAGAGCACCAGCGCCCGCCGAGAGCCGGGCTGGGGTCGCGCCGGAGGAGAAGCAGGTGGGAGGACTGGCGGCGGGAGGCGGCGCCCGGCTCGCATTGGCCCTGCGGCCGCCCCTCCTCGCGAGGCCGGCCCCGCGCGGGGTGGGGGGGAACGCGGCGTAGCCTAGCGGCGGGAGACGGAGGCGACTTTCGCGAGCTTGGAGACATGGCGGAGTACACGCGGTTGCGGAACTGTCTGGCGCTGATCCGCCTCCGAAACCCGCCGGTGAACGCCATCAGGTAACCGGCTCGGTCGCCTCCGGCCCGCGGACGGCGAGCCCCACGCCGCCTGCCCGCTCCGAAGCTTGCTTTCAGCCCGCGGCTGGTTTGAACGCTGGCACGGACGGAACGGCGGCGCGCGGCGCGGCCTGGGGCTTCGGTGAGCTTTGTGAACGTCGCTGCGAACTCGGATGCTGTTTCCCTAGTGAGGAAACTGAGGCTCAGAGGCGGGCAGATGGCGGCTAAGTGGGGGAGCTGGGCCCGGACCGGATCCTCCGTGCCAGCTTCGTGCTCAGCCCTTCTGCTTGTTAGCAGCTTTGACTTCTCGAGTGTATGTTCTGTTCCAAAGGTACCAATGCTGGCCCGACCTTGATCCCTCACTTCCCAGCCCCAAGTCCAGGCCGTGACTGAAAGTTTTAAAAAGCTGATGAGAAGGTGGCTTCACATTTGGGGGTGGAGGGGAGAAAAAATTAACAAGGGTCCTCATTAATGCCAAGGCAGTGAGAACAGGTGAACTGTGATGTGGCAGAGAAATGCAAAGTTCTTTCTCCTGATCTGTTCTAAACCGAAGGCCTTGGTGCTTCATTGGAAGATATGTTTGGAGAAAGCGCATTAAGTAGCATTTCCCAAAAAACGACTGTGCAGTTACCTTCTTTGATTTTATCGTGGAGCACCTTCCTTGGTAAACTTTGACACAGATGTGTGCAGTGTACTTAAACAGCCGTGCTTTCAAAACTGGTGGTTTTTCTGGTTTTTATTTAAAAAATGTTTAATTATATACATTTGGTTCTTGCGAATCTTTGTTAAAAGGATAGTGATCGGGGCGCCTGGGTGGCTCAGTGGGTTAAGCCACTGCCTTCGGCTCAGGTCATGATCTCAGGGTCCTGGGATCGAGCCCCACATCGGGTTCTCTGCTCAGCAGGGAGCCTGCCTCCCCCTCTCTCTCTGCCTGCCTCTCTGCCTACTTGTGATCTATCGAATAAATAAAATCTTTAAAAAAAAAAAAAAAAAAAAGGATAGTGATCCATCAGACCAGGAAAGAGGCACCCATTCTCAGAGAGTAGGATTAGCAGAAATTATAATTTACGAAGAATATATAAAACAAGCAGAAAGACCTTTGGTCAATATCCTTAAGACATACCACTGGAGCAAAAAAGAGACTGGACTATCAGAGAAAGACAAACATCATAGGATCTCTCTGATATGAGGAATTTGAGAAGTGGGGTGGGGGGAAGGGAGGGGGAAAAATGAGACAAGATTGGATCGGGAGGGAGACAAACCATAAGAGACTCTTAATCTCACAAAACAAACTGAGGGCTGCTGGGGCTGGGGGTAGGGATAGGGTGGCTGAGTTATGGACATTGGGTAGGCTGTGGGCTATGGTGAGGGCTGTGAATTGTGTAAGACTGATGATTCACAGACCAGTACTCCTGGGACCAATAATACATTACATGTTAATAGAAAAAAAGGAGAGAGAGAGACTGGAATGAGGAGGCTTGCTAATTTTAACTGATTTTTTATCTTCGTGTCATCAGATTCAATTTTATCATTATTAGAATAATTCTTATTTTTAATACAAGTTATTGCATTTAATAATACAAAAAAAGGTGCAGGAATAAAATCATAACAAGAATATCTCCAGTTTCTTGCCATTCTCAGAAAAAAAAAAGCAAAATATCTGTTATTTTGGTTTTGATGAAGAAAAATATAAGTGATATGACTACATATCCATTTTGGACTTGTCTGTGTTTTAGTTAGAGGTAGTAGACATTAGGACTCTGCGTCACCTCTGCTCATAATGGCAAACCATGCCCATCACGAACTTGGGGGAAAAGTTTCACAGTCTTATACCCATAACTAGAAGTATTTTCTCATAGCAATTTTATTTATTTATTTATTTTCTCATAGCAATTTTAAACATTTCTCGTATTTAGCCTGCCCCTTCTCCACCCCCCACCCCCACCCTGCAAGAGAAAAGTTTGTATCTACCTCCTGATGTTGTGGTGAAATTTACCTATGCTGAAGATCCTGAAGTGTAGGACAAACAAAACTTACCCTTATGGGGCGCCTGGGTGGCTGAAGTCTGTTAGGTGTCTGCCTCTTGATTTCAGCCCAGGTCTTATAATCTGGGGGAGCAGGTTGTGATTTCAAGCTCTGTACTGGGCAGAAACAAACAAACAAACAGCCCCCGCTCCGAACCTCCCAAAACAGAACCCTTATCCTTACATGGTGTATGATTTGTCATATTCTATTTTTCTCTTCTATTTCTTTGATTTAAAAAATGCTGGTCACAAGCTACAAACTTAATATGATGACCTTTGGATTTAAAAAAAACTGTCACATGAAAGACCTCCTAAAGCCACAGAAGTTAAGAGCTTTGCTCAGCACCCATGAAAATGTTATCTTTACTCTAGACTCAAATTTCTCCACTCTTGGACAATATTAAAGGGAGAGAATAATTTCTTTTGTCTTGCTTTTTTAAGAAGTTCTTTAAAAAAAAAATATTTTATTTATTTATTTTATTTAAGAGAGAGAGAGAGCATGAGAGGGGAGAAGGTCAGAGGGAGATGAAGACTCCCTGTGGAGCTGGGATCCGGATCCAGGACTTAATTCCAGGACTCCATCCCAGGACTCCAGGATCAAGACCTGAGCTGAAGGCAATGGCTTAACTAACTGAGCTGTCCAGGCGCCAGAGAAAATTATTTCTTAACCCATGTAAACTCATTGCTGCAAGGCTGTGGTCCCTTTGTCGGATTGAATCTGGTAAAGCTGTGCCTGTTTATAGCCGTTTTCATTTCCCTGTGTTTGATTTTTGCAAAATTAGCGAGACCGTAAGAGGTAAAAGAGTAGAGTTTGGTTGAAAGGGGGGAAGCTAGACTCTTGTCCTCAGTGGCACTGATTTTGGCTACTTTTGCAACCATTATTTACCCAGAGGAAATATTTGCCTTTTGAACTTCTGAGTGTTCTGGTTGGGTCCAAATCTCATTAGCAGATTTGGTTTCTTCCTTTCTTCCTTCCTTCTCTGTCCTTCCTTTCCTCCCCCACTTCCTCCTCCTCCTTCTTTTTCACCTCCTCCTCTGTCTTTTAAGATTTATTTATTTATTTTAGGGAGAGAGGGGGAGAGAGAGTGAGCGAGCATAGGGGGAGGGACAGAGGGAAAGAGAGAGAGAGAGAGCATCTCAGGCAAACTCCCTGCTGAGCACCAAAGCAGCTCAGGACTCCATATGGGGCTGGATGTGGTGGTGGGGGGGATCGTGTGGGGGGTCTCAGTCCCATGACCCTGAGATCATGACCTGAGCCGAGATCAAGAGTGGTGTTTAACCAACAGAGCCCAGGTACTCCTGGTAGATTTGGTTTCTAATTAACCAGTCAAAGCCAAAGGGTTTTGTCTGGTGTCATCTAGGTTAAATGATGAAAAGTAACTAGGCAAAAAGGAGTTAATATATACCAGTATCTCCTTTATTTCCTGATATTTTAACTCATAGTTGTTGATCTGAGCAATTTGGCTTTTCTAGCAGTTTGTTGGGTTTTTTAAAAAAAATTGTTTTTTTTTTCTTTTTCATCCTATATATACTAGAATAGATATTTTACCCAGAATGCTTAGAATTCCAGTGCAAAATTGGACCCTGGTTCTGTCATTTTTCCTTTAAGCAATTCCTCATCACATTTCCCAGGTTCTCCTCCTTCCCCAACCCTTAACACTCATTGATCCTCTACTTCTTGGCAAATTCTCCTCTCTTGATCTTTGCTCCCTTGGTACTAAATCACTCTGCTGAGCCTCTCCCACTTCTTCAATGAGGGTGTATCCAGAGGATTTACCTTCAGCTCTCTTTTCCTTCAGCAGACTCATTTAATCTTGACTCTCTTCTGTAGATGACTCCCTCATTAAGGAAATGTAGCAGTCTGTTACATGCCTTTTCTTTCCCAGACTTTGCCTTTGCCTCTTAAATTAGTTAGTATTGGTTTCAGCTCTCAGAGACAGACAACTCAAAAGAGTAGTGGATTAAACAAGGAAAGGTTGATTTCTTTCACAGCAGTGTCTTAGAATGGTATGACTGCTCCACAGTCATCAGGGACCCCGTCTGTTTATTTCTTGCTCTGCCATCCTCAATACATGGCTTCCACCTCTTGGTCCATGATGGCTGCTCATGATCTAGCCATCACATCCCCATTCCTGCCAGAAAAGGAAAAGAGAAAAGCATTCCCAATCCTTTAAGGACTCTTAAAGTATCATCTTATTGTCCAGGATTTAATGCCTTACACTCGCTTTCCTGCATAACAGGCCAGAAAATGTAGTCTTCACTTTGGGCAGTCATGTATCCAGCTAAAAACTAGATGCGTCATACTTGAAAGAAAGTGGAAAGGGCTGAATATTTGGGGTGACTTGAAGCCCCTGACACATCTCTTAGGTTGTTTCTTTTAGACTATTTCAGTTTTCTTATATTTTGCTAGGATGACAAATTGTAAGTTCTTCTCTTTGTAAATGTCCACATCACTTTCTTTGTACTTTTATTACAGCATATGGTGTAATATTTTGTTGTTTCCTAGAATGTTGTAAACTCCTTTTCCTGTACATAGAGTGTGTACAATAATATTTTAAAATTGATAAGTGCTGCTTCTAAGTGGTCAAAGTTACAACAAAGTTCAGGAAAACGCATTTTTAAAAAAGTTTATTCATTTATTTAGCTTTGTACTTAATTCACAGTTGAAATATATATTATTTCTTTAAGATTTTTATTTATATGAGACAGAGAGAGTGGGCGAGAGAGAGAGAACATGAGTGGGGCAGAGGGACAGAGGGAGAGGGAGAAGCAGGCTCCCCACTGAGCAGGAAGCCCAATGTAGGGCTCGATCCCAGATCTTGGGATCATGACCTCAGCTGAAGGCAGACTCTTAACCAACTGAGCCACTCAGGCGCCCTGACATACATATTATCAGTTGATTAAATTAGTGAAAGCTGAATAGTAAGTAACTAAGGTTTTTATCCATTGTGTGTATGTTTCATTTTTCATTGTTAGAAAAGGAAAAAAACACTGAGATGGTAGAAATTAAATTATAATGCCTCATGTATTTTTTTTCTTTTAGTACAGCTGTACTCCATGGAATAAAAGCGGGACTGCAGAAAGCTCTAACAGACCATACAGTAAAAGCCATTGTGATTTGTGGAGCAGATGGCAAATTCTCTGCAGGTAACCAGTCTCTAACCCTCTCCTGCTGTCTCCAGAAACCAGCCACAAACTGATACTGATAGTGCATGAGCCGTCTCTGTGGGTAATGCCATAGGGCGGGTAAAGGATATGGGAGACTTGAGTGGGAGTGACAAACATTGTAGAGACATAGTCACAAGGAGACCCAGAGGAAATTCTGATCTTACTCTCTTTTATATTGGATTGAGCCTTTAGAAGACATATAGTGCCAGGCTTGCTGGGTGTTATACCTGCTAATATATACTAATACTAGCCACTAGCAGGTATGTTGGATATAGCTCCACCCTATGGGAGCTTGGGCAAATCCCTGTTATCTCCTGAACCTCAGTTTCTCTATTTAGAAGGTAGATAGTAGGACCACCTGGGTGGCTCAGTTGGTTAAGCATCTGCCTTTGGCTCAGCTCATGATCCCAGGGTCCTGGGATTGAGCCCCATAGTAGGCTCCTTGCTCAGCGGGAAGTCTGTTAGTCCCTCTCCCTCTGCCCTCCCCGCTGCCCCCCACCACAAGCTTGTGTACTCTCTCTCTCTCTCTCATTTTGTTCTCTGTCTCTCAAATAAATAGAATCTTTTAAAAAAATTAACATATAATGTATTATTTATTTCAGGGGTACAGGTCTGTGATTCATCAGTCTTATTCAACTCACAGTGCTCACCATAGCACATACCCTCCCCAATGTCCATCACCCAGCTACCCCATCCCCCTGAACCTGCTCCACTCCAGCAACCCTCAGTTTGTTTCCTGAGATTAAGAGTCTCTAGGGGCGCCTGGGTGGCTCAGTGGGTTAAGCCACTGCCTTCAGCTCGGGTCATGATCTCTGGGTCCTGGGATCGAGTCCCACATCGGGCTCTCAGCTCAGCAGGGAGCCTGCTTCCCTCTCCCTCTCTCTCTGCCTACCTCTCTGCCTACCTCTCTGCCTACTTGTGATCTCTGTCTGTCAAATACATAAATAAAATCTTTAAAAAAAAAAAAGAGTCTCTAATGGTTGTCTCCCTCTCTGATTTCGTCTTGCTTCATTTTTCCCTCCCTTCCCCTATGATCCTCTGTCTTGTTTCTCAAATTCTTCATATCAGGGAGGTCATATGATAATTGTCTTTCTCTGATTGACTTATTTTGCTTAGCATAATACCCTCTAGTTCCAATCACATCATTGCATATGGCAAGAGTTCAGTTTTTTTGATGGCTGCATAGTATTCCTGTGTGTGTGTGTGTGTGTGTACTACATCTTTATCCATTCATCTGCTGATGGACATCTAGGCTCTTTCCATTGTTTGGCTTCAAATAAATAGAATCTTAAAAAAAGAAAGCAGATAGTAATATCTATCTTAACAGGTTTTTGTGATGTTATAAGAGGTATATCTGGAAGTGTAGTGCCTTCCTACATCAGAAGATGTTCAGTTAATGTTATTTTTTATTTCACACAGTGACTTGAAATGGAGTTCATTTTTCTTTTGAAGGTCAGCCATCTCAGGGATCATGACAGTCTTTACTGGGTTATTCCATGAAGAGGCAAAAATATTGAAAACATATGGCAAAAGAATCTGAAATAGGGATTCAGTGGTATTTGTGACAACTTTTCTTCTTTTCCCCACTGAATATGTTTATGCCCTTTGACAAAAGTCACGTGGATAGGAAGGTGTATGTGATCTTACTGCAGCCAAGGGAATTTAATGTATGTTCACTGAAACCTGAGAAGAAATAAGTATTGGAATCATAACAATAAAGAAATGTAGAAATGTTAATCATTATAGTAGTTACCAGTTACCTTGCCTACTGTGTGCCATTTGTATAGGTTATTTATTTATTAATAATGAAAACAGTATTTTTATACATATTATATTTTAATTCTCAGTAAATCTCCATTCATGGAAGAGAAAGATGAGCCTGAGAGAGATTCAAATACTGTGCCGAACGTTAACCAGTTATTAAATGGCTTACTTTGTTGTTTGAAAAGTTGAGGTCAGGAGCCGAAGATAGTGGCTTTGTGGCATGGAGAGAGGGATCCCAATTATGTAGAACTTGATTATTTCTTTGTAAGAAAGGAGGTAGAAAAGAGAGAATGTAGTTAGAGCTCAATGACAGAAAAAATTATTCTCCTAGAAAAGCATTAGACTTTCATTAAATTTGTCTCAATAAATTTCACTTAGAATATATTCACTGACAACAATGTCATTAAACTAGAAATCAATAACAAAACTATAACTAGAAATACCCATACACTTAGAAATTAAATTCATTTCTTAATAATCTCTGAGCCAAAGCAGAAATTGTAATAGAATTTAGAAAATATTTTGAACTAAATGATAGAGAAAATGAGACATATGTAACTTGAAGGATACAGCTAAAGCAAAGTTAACAGGAGATTTATAAGCGAAAAGGTATTTATCAGAAAAGAAAACAGACTGAAATATAATGAGCTAAGCATCTGTATCAAGGAACTAACAAAACAAGCGATGAAACAGACCCAGTGAAGTAGAAGGAAGGGAATAATGAGAAATTAATGAGATAGAAACAAATGTGATTCAAGATTAGGTCAAAATTAGTTCTTCCAAAGACTGGTAGAATTGACAAACCTCTGGAGAAGACTGATCAAGAAAAAGAAAGAGAAGACACTATATACATGAGAAATGGTGAATGGGCTATCACTACAGATGCTGTAGCCATTAAAAAAGATAACACAAATCTGCCAGTAATCAAAAATCTCACAAAATAAACTCTAGCTGCAGTTGACTCTTGGCAAGCCCTAACTAAAAAGTCAAGGAAAATATTATTCTAATTTTACACAAAAATTTTTTTTAGGGAATATAAAAAGAGGGAACACTTTCCATATTAGTTTCCTAGGGCTACGGTAACAAATGACTTAAACTAGGTGACTGAAAACAACAGAAATCTGTTCTCTCATAGTTCTGGAGGGTAGAAGTTCAAAGTCAAGATATCTGCAAGGTCATTCTTACTCCGGAAGCTCTAGGGAAGAATCTTTCCTTGGTGTCCTCTAGCTTCTGTGGTTGCTGGCAGCACTTGGTGTTCCCTGGCTTGTTACTATCTCACTTCTCTCCCTGCCTCTCTCCCACAGCCCTCTCCCCTGTGTCCAGATTTCCCTGAGCTGAGACAGATCCATGCTTATCCAGTATGACCTCATTATTACTCAGTTATATCTGCAAAGATCCTATTTCCAAATAAAGTAAGTGTCATAGGTTCAATCCAATACACTTTCCAATTCATTATGTGAGACTAGCATAACTTTGGTACCAACACCTGTCAAGGCCTGTATGAAAAAGCAAAATTTGTGAATGAAATTTGCAATGGGAAAAAAAAATTGAAAGGCCAGTTTCATTCACAAACCTAGATATAAAAAATCTTTTTTTTTTTTTTAAAGATGTTATTTATTTACTTGACAGACAGAGATCACAAGCAGGCAGACAGGCAGGCAGAGAGAGAGAGGAGGAAGCAGGCTCCCTGCAGAGCAGAGAGACCGATGCGGGACTCGATCCCAGGACCCTGAGATCATGACCTGAGCCGAAGGCAGCGGCTTAACCCACTGAGCCACCCAGGCACCCCACAAACCTAAATATAAAAAATCTTGAGCAATATTTATAAAATTGAATCTAACAAAGAATAAAAAGTAGAAGACATCACTTTTTCCCCAGAAATACCAGATTGGTTGAACGTTAGAAGATTAATTGATTTCATTCTATTAAAAGATTGGAAAAGAAAAAAACATGTGATTCTTTTTTTTCAAGAAATGCAGGAAAAAACATTTGATAACATCTGACATGTACTAAAAATAAAATTTCCTGGTAAACTAGGTATAGAAAGAAAATGTCTTAATCCATTTTGGAAAATCTACAGCAAACATCAGATAAAATGATAAACTGAAAGCTCTCCTTCTGAGAAAGGAACAAGACATGGCTAACTGCTATCACCATTTCTGTTTGACATTGTGTTCCAGGCCCTGGCCAGCCCAGTAAGGCCAAAAAAACAAATGAGAGGTATAGGGATTGGAAAGGCAAAAATGAAACTTCATTATTCAGAAGATATGATAGTGTTTGCAGAAAATAAAAATAATCTATTAGAAAACTACTAGAATTAATATGAGAATTTTGCTGGATATTTAATCAATATCAAAAATTAGTTACATTTCTATATGCCAGAAATACACAGTTAAACAGTGAAATCACTGTACTCTTATCTGTGCCTTGGTTTCTGTAAAATGGGATAATAATACTAACCTTATGCTGCAAGTGGAAGGAGGGATATAGTATAACAATAAATAAAATCTTTAAAAAAAAAAAAAAAAAAAAAGAATATGGGCTATGTAGTTAAACTGCCCAAGTTCAAATCCTTTTTCTACCAGTAATTAACTGGTCATATGTTTGAACTAGCCACTTAACATCTCAAAGCCTTAACTTCCTGACCTGTAAAATGGGGATTGTTAGACACTTAAACTAGGTGTAAAGTATTTATCCAGTATGTGCTAATTGCTATCAGGATATGATTATTGTTTAAATCTAAAGTTACAGGGTGAAATAGATCTTGTTTTTCTTAAGGCAAAAGGAATCTTTATAAGAACAATTGTAATAACACTGGATTAGAATAGGAATATGATGAATGGGTAAGAAAAAACCATAATGCTAGGTAAGGAGCAGGTAGAAACAAAAACATGAATAGGCTGAATATGAAGTGATTGCTTTAACTTTTTAACTTGTACCAATAAATAAATAAATATTTATTTATTTATATGTCATATATTTATATATTATTCATATTTATATATCTTAAATATTATATTTATAGTATAACTATATTAATACATTAATATAATATCAAATATTATCAAATATAATATATAAATTATGTATAATATATAATATATCAATAATAGACATATATCATTTATTTAATTTATAAATAGTTTTTATTTATTTAATTATTTGAATGCAAAAAGGTGATTTTATAAAAGCCCAGGGACAGGACCCATGGGCAGAAAGAGCTGCCCTTTCCCCCCCCCCCCCAAATTTTGTTTCTTTGACAGAGAGAGAGAGAGAGAGCAAGCGTGCAAAATCAGGGGGAGTGGCAGGCAAAGGGAGAAGCGGGCTCACTGCTGAACAAGGAGCTTGACATGGGCGTGATCCCACAACCCTGGGATCATGACGTGAGCGGAAGGCAGATGCTGAACTGACTAAGCCACCCAGGCACCCTTGCTTAATGTTTTTAAAGGATAGATAATGCTATAGGGAAAATGCTCAGTATTTATAATGTTATGTGAAAAAAGGAAAATATGAAAAGTGTTGTTATAGAATGCTCTCAGTATTGTTAAATGTATATTACAGTAAATTTTTGTTTAATTCAAAGTCATTTAAGAAAGGTTTTGAGATTAAAGGCTAAATAAATAGCTTACTGAAGGTCACAAAGCCATTTACATATATGCACTGGGAAACAACTAAGAATTCCTCCAAAATATTACATTATTATCTCTGTGTGGTGATTTTTGAGGTGGTCTTTATGTTCTTTATTACTTTGTATATTTTTAAAATTTCCTGTAATACATGTTTTGTTTTTTTAAGATTTTATTTATTTATTAGAGAGTGGGAGCATAAGCAGAGGGGGCAGCAGAGGGAGAGGGAGAAGTAGGCTTCCCACTGAGCAGGGAGCACGACTCAGAGTTGGATCTCAGGACTCTGGGGCTGACCCGAAGGCAGATGTGTAACCCACTGAACCACCCAGGCGCCCCACATGTGTTATTTTTATGATTAGGAAAACATATAAATGTTGGTAGTTTTCTTGATCACAAAAAAAATCTATTATGAAAACATAATTCCAAGCTGGTTGATGAACATGTAATTCATAAATATGTATGTGTTTCCTGCTGAAGTTTTATGTTGTAAAGCCTTCATACTCTTTTTTTTTTTTTTAAAGATTTTATTTATTTGACAGAGAGAAATCACAAGTAAATGGAGAGGCAGGCAGAGAGAGAGAGAGAGAGGGAAGCAGGCTCTCTGCTGAGCAGAGAGCCCGATGTGGGACTCAATCCCAGGACCCTGAGATCATGACCTGAGCCGAAGGCAGCGGCTTAACCCACTGAGCCACCCAGGCGCCCCTGCTTTCATACTCTTAACAATGGGTCTAACTTGCTGTGAATAGGGTTGGTGAGCAATACTATGCAAAAGATTAGGAAGGGCTGGCTCAACCTCAGAATCTCTGTTCCCCTTCTCTGGGCTTTTAAACTTTTTTTTTTAAAGATTTTTATGTATGATTTATTTGAGAGAGAGAGAGTACACATTCAAGCAGGGGGAGAGGCAGAGGAGGAGGAAGAGTGAGAGGGAATGAATCTCAAGCAGATCCTGCTGAATGTGGAGTCTCACCTGGGGCTCAGTCTCATGACCCTGAGATCATGACCTCAGCCAAAACCAAGAGTCGGTGCTCAACCGACTAAACCCAGGTGCCCCCTGAGTTTTTAAATTTTTATTAAAAATTTTTTTTAAAAAGATTTTTACTTATTTTAGAGAGAGAGCATGAGTATGAGAGGCAGAGCGGACTCCATGCTGAGCAGGGAGCCTGATGCGGGGCTCGATCTCAGGACCCTGGGATCATGACCTGAGCTGAAACCAAGTCAGACACTTAACCAACTCTGCCACCCAGGTGCCCCTTAATTATTTAAAGGTAGGGTAGCTACCTGTCATATAGAAAGACAGACTTCAGAAGATTACAGGATTCCTGATAAAGATTTGGGGATTTTCTCTCATGTTGTTCTACATTTCCTAGGCTGTTCTTTCTTCACTGTGTGTCCACCCAAAAGATAAAATGTTTCATGGACCCTAAGAGTCTGAGATTCCTTGAGAGTTGTCTGTTACCTTATCATTATATAACAGAGCCCAAATCTTTCTCAGCTTTCTTTTCCTTTGTCTGTGTCCTTAGGGGCTGATATCCACAGCTTCGGTACACCAAGAATGTCTGACCTTGGCCTGGGACATGTAGTAGATGAAATACAGAGAAATGAGAAGCCCGTGGTGGCAGCTATTCAAGGCCTGGCTTTAGGAGGGGGACTGGAGCTGGCCCTGGGCTGTCACTATAGGATTGCCCATGCAGAGGTAACAGCTAAAACTCCTTATGGGGCCTGGTGTGCGGGATTTTTCTTTAAGGCAAAATCTAAATGCTGTGCATGCCTCAGGGGTGGTCATTTTAAAAGGTGAGCTCACTGGGTAACAACTCATGTATTTTTAGCACTGTTTTTTCTGCTGCTGTGCCCCAGCACAGTGGAAGTAGTTGTTGAAAATATGTCCATTCCAATGGGTGAATAGCTATTACCCTGAGCCCCATGACTGTCCAACTGATTCCCCTCACCCTATCCCTTGGGTCTCCCTATGATCCACCACCTAAAGGGGAAGTCCTGGGTCACTACTCAGCCACCAGGACTCTGCTCCAGTAGTATGGTTCAGGCCAGGTTCCTCTGAGCCATGCTCATGCAGTATGAGATAGAAAATATTTTGACTATCATCCTGAGTATGTGTACTGTAAAAAAACTTTTTTTTAAGATTTTATTTTTTCTTATTTGACAGAGACAGAGCAGGAGAGCACAGGCAGGGGAAGCAGCAGACAGAGAGGGAGAAGCAGGACCCTCACTGAGCAGGGAGCCCAGTGTGGGGCTCTATCCCAGGACCCTGACCTGGGCTCATGACCTGAGCTGAAGGTAGTCACCCAATTGACTGAGCCACCCAGGTTCCCCTAAAATTTTATGTCCTATCTCATAGGTTTCAGTTTTGTGGTCCCTCATAATTATCAGTCCCTAAGAAGACAATTTCTGATTTGAAAATAGCATAAAACTGTAAATCCATTTGTTTCTGTAGATAGATACAATTTGGGCTATTAGATATGTAGATGAAGTCTGTGATACCAGTCTATGATAACATAGTTTTCTTTCTCTCTCTTTTTTTTTAAAGATTTTATTTATTTAAAGATTTAAAGATTTAATTTATTTATTTGACAGAGAGAGACACAGCAAGAGAGGAGACAAGCAGGGGGAGTGGGAGAGGGAGAACCAGGCTTCCTGCTGAGCAGGAAGCCCAATGTGGGACTCAACCCCAGGACCCTGGGATCATGACCTGAGGTGAAGGCAGACGCTTAATGACTGAGCCACCCAGGTGCCGCTATAAGTAACATAATTTTATAATGATAATGATAATACTGATCATTGTTAATAGACTAGAAAATACAGGAAACTGTAAAGATGTAAACTAAAATCACCCATAAACCCACAGTACAGAAATAACTACTATTAGCATCCTATTTTGTTTTCTTCTGGTCTTTTTCCTACCTAGTATTTTTTTTCTTACACCTTTTTTTTTTTCTTTGCTATCTTCTAAAAAATATATATTTATTCTAGAGAGAAAGAGAGTGCATGTGCTCATTTGTGTGCACAAGTTGGGGGTGGGGGGAGAGGAAGACAATCTTCAGGCAGACTCCCTCTGAGCTCAGAGCCCTGCTTAGGCTCCATCTCATGACCCATGACCGGAGCCGAAACAGAGTCAGACACTTAACTGGACCCTTAACCAATGGAGCCACTCAGGCACCCTAAATTACTTTCATTTTCAAAAGCTAGTTTTGCCAGGTATAGAGTTGTTGTTTGACAGGTTTTTACCTGAAAGTAGGTTTTTACCTGAAAGTAAAAACACTGAAATGCTTTGAATACGTCATCCCATTGCCTCTTGGCTTCTATGGTTTCTGATGAGAAATTTGCTGTTACTCTTATTGTAACTAGTCCTTAAAACTATCATTTTAAATGGCTACATAATTTTGTCTTATAGCTATACCATAATTTATTTGTTTCCTTAGGGCATTTTAATTTTTTTTAAAAGATTTTATTTATTTATTTGACAGACAAAGATGACAAGTAGGCAGAGAGGCAGCAGAGAGAGAGGAGGAAGCAGGCTCTAAAGAGCCCGATGCAGGGCTCAATCCCAGAACCCCAGGATCATGACCTGAGCCGAAGGCAGAGACTTTAACCCACTTAGCCACTCAGGCGCCCCACTTAGGGCATTTTAATTTTTATAAAGGCTTATGAATAAAGACATATATCCTAAGTGCTCCTTTTTCTGTGTCCCTCTTAATGTGCCTTCTGCACACGGAGTGCAGATCTAACACTGACTTATGAGCAATAAGTCAGCCGGCGATGGGGATGAATAGTGGTGGAAAAAAATCATGACTGACTGTTAGGAAAGCCTTGTGTGAGAGAGGCTCAGATACTTATTTTGAAGCTGTGGTCATTACATTGTGGGTAAATGACAGTCTGCATTAAAGTGTTTTCCTCTTCCCATCCTGAACCTAGAAGATGACTAACAGAGCTCTAGCCTTTTAAAAATTTTTTTTAAACAGAGGGAGAACATGTGTGCAGGGTGGGGGGTGCGGAAGTCGGCAGTGGGGGGGGGGGGGAGATGGTGGAGGGCAGGCAGTGCAGACAGACGGAAAGGGAAAGAGGGAATCTCAAGCAGGCTCCATGCCCAACATGAGCCCAATGCAGGGCTTGATCTTACAACCCAGAGACCATGACCTGAACTGAAATCAAGAGCCAGACACTTACCCAACAGAGGCACCCAGATGCCCCAAGCTTTACCCACTTTTAAATAGCCAGGAGAGGCATATGATAAAGGACTCAAGCTCACTCTCTTATCTGGACTGAGGTTGTTGCCTGATTATTCTTCTGCAATAGCTTTATTGAGATATAATTCAAATACCATGTAATGCACTCATTTAAAGTGTACAATTGAATGGTGTATTAGCATATTAACAGAGTTGTATAACCATTACCACAGTTGATTTTAGAACATTTTATTATCCCAAAAAGAAAATTCATACTCTTTAGGAGTAACCTACCATCTACCCTCTCCCCCAGTCCTTGACAACCACTAATCTTTCTGTCTGTATGGGTTTGTCCATTCTAGACACTTCATATAAATGGAATCATACAGCTTGTTGTCTTTTATGACTGGCTTCTATCACTTAGCATAATGTTTTCAAGGTTCACCTATGCTGTAGCCTGTATCAGTACTTTATTCCTTTCTACACCCTAATAATATTCCCTTGTATGGATATACCACATTTTCTTTTTCCATTCATCTATTGATGGACATTTGGTTGTTTCCATTTTCTTGATATTTTTGAATAGTGGTGCTATGAAAATTTGTGTACTTTTTTTTTTTGATGGGCATGTTTTCATTTCTTTTGTGTACATACCCAGGAGTGGAATTGCTGGGTCATATGGAGACTCTATGTTCAACATTTGAGGAACTGCCAAATTGTTTTTCAAAGTGTACCCTTTTATATTTCCACTAACAATATATGAAGGTTTTGTATTCTCTGCCTCCTCTCTAACACTTGTTATTGTCTGTCTTTTTATTATAGTCATCCTATTGGATGTGAATTTGTGGCTTTGATTTGCATTTTCCCAATGGCTAATGATATTGAATATCTCTTCATGTGCTTATTGGCCCATTTGTATCTCTTCTTTGGAGAAATGTCTGTACAGAGCCTTTGCCCCTTTTTTACTGGATTGTCTTTTTATTATTGAGTTGAAAAGTTCTTTATGTATTCTACATATATGATTAGAAAATATTCTCTCCTATTCTGTGGGTTGTCTTTTTTAATTTCTTGGCTGCCTCACTCTTTTAGGGCTCCATAAAGCTGTTTCTGGAGAATATCATTTTTGTTGGCCCAAACAGCTCATAATGGAGTCAGAGAAAAAATGTGTAAGAAGTTAGAGATGTGTTTCAGCATGAAGCACAGCTTTGTTTATGTTGTTAATTAAGTAGAATATGGACTCATTTTCCCTGTAGAATATTTGCTGAATATTATGAAACAGTGTTTTCAAGAGTGTGGGAAATCCAAGGGAATGGTTGCCTTGATTTTACAGGTCATCTCATTCTTATGATCTTCATGTCTTCAAACTTTGATAGGCTCGAATTGGCTTCCCAGAAGTCACATTAGGAATCCTTCCTGGTGCAAGAGGAACCCAGCTTCTCCCCAGACTCATTGGAGTTCCTGCTGCACTTGACCTAATTACCTCAGGTCAGTACAAACCCTGCCAACAACCGTCCAGAGCAATGTGAGGAACTGAATGAGAATGTAGAGAAATTCTAGATTGGCCATTCCTTACTCATGTAATCTTAAGAGGATACTTCAACTTCTTTGACAATCGATTTTCTCATCTGTAAAATGGAAAGAGTATCTTCCCTGAAAGCTTCTCAGACATTACCATGAAGACCACATGTAAGTGCCTTCTAGATCAAAGTGTGTACAAAGCACCAATTATATAGTTCAAGTGTCCACACACAGACACTGGTATTCATATAAGGTACGTTATATTCAGACTCAATTTGGAAATTGTAATATAAATAAAAATTAAAACCAGAATTGTCACAGAAAGATTTCGTGTGTCAGTGTGGAAAAGACTGAATTTTTCCTTTCACAGGTATTAAGATTTTAGCTACAAGTAAAGATTGTTCTCTTTCACTAGGGAATGTGAACAGTACAACACTATAAAACATTTAAACACCCTAGATTTACCAAATGCTGCTGAGACTTTTAAAGAGATTTCCAACTGAGGTAAGGTTGGAAGAAAGAGTCATGTTTGGTTGACGATATTTTTTTGGGTCAGGAATTTGGGACCAGCTTAGCTCGATTCTAGCTCAGGGTTTCTCATGAAGTTGTAGTCAAGACATTGACTGGAGCTGTAGTCATCTGAAAACTTGAGTGAGGCTAAAGGATCTACTTCTGAGTGGGTTCCCTTACATGGATGGCTAGTGGATGCTGACTGTTGGCAGGAGGCTTCATTTCTTCTCTATGTGGACCTCTCCCTACAGCTGCCTGAGTGTCTTCACAACATGGGCGGTGGCTTCCTCTGGAGTCAGTGATCCAAGACAGAACAAGGCAAAAGCTGTGATGTCTTAAGACTTAGCTTTGGAGTCATGCACCATCTTTTCTGATTGATTATGTATATACATAACAGATATATAATATACATGTATGCATCTATATATGAGATATATATAATATATATGTATACATAATGTACATATGATCTTGCTTATAGAGGTCTTCCCTATTCAACATGGGAGGGGACTTGAACACCAAGAGGTGAAACTCACTGGGAGTCACTTTGGAGGCTAGCTACCACAAGTGTATACTCACACATATACCTACCTATGACGTAAGTCACGTAAATAGTAGGTTAGATGGAGATAAGTGCCAAAGAGAAACATAAAACAGAAAGTGGGAATATAAAATGTTAGGAATAGAGGGGTATTATTTTAATATAAAATGTTAGGGATTGGGGCACCTGGGTGGCTCAGTTGGTTGGACGACTGCCTTCGGCTCAGGTCATGATCCTGGAGTCCCGGGATCGAGTCCCACATCGGGCTCCCAGCTCCATGGGGAGTCTGCTTCTCTCTCTGACCTTCTCCTCACTCATGCTCTCTCTCACTGTCTCTCTCTCAAATAAATAAATAAAATCTTTAAAAAAAAATCTTTAAAATGTTAGGGATGGAGGGGTTAAAAAGGCTTTCCTATGAAATGATATCTGGGTGAAGACCTTAAAGAGGTGAGGGAGCTTATTATGCCAATATCTAGAGGAAAGTATTCCACATGGAGAAAATAGCAAATGCAAAGCCCAGGAGGCTGTAGTATGCTTTGAAGTATCAAAGAACAGCAAGAAGGTTGATAGAGCTGGAGTGAAGTGAGTAAGGGGAAGAGATGTAGGAGATGAAGTGACATCATATAGGACTTTGAAGATGATAGAATGGAACGTTGGCTATTCTTCTAAATGAGGCAGAAAGGCATCAGAGCAGATGTAGGAAGGCTGATTAGCAACCTGCTCTAATCATCCAAGGGTGAGATGAGGAGAGCTGAGACCTGAGTGGGTAGGTAGCCATGCATATGGTGAGACATAGTCAAATTCTGCCCATGTGATGAGGGGAGAGCTAGCAGGATTTCATGACCCATCAGAAGCGAGAGGTACAAGAAAGAGGAGATGGAGTGATTCTGGTGGCCTGAGCAGCTGAAAGGATGGTGCCATTATTGAGATGGGGATTGTTGCTGGCGGAGTAGGTTGTAGGGAGAAATCACAAGAGCTTACTTGGGACATGTTAAGTCTGAGAGGACTATGGGACATCCAAGTGGAGATGTCAAGTAGGCAGTTGGACAAAGTGGCTGGGGTTTAGGGGAGAGGTCTTCTGATCTCCTCTCGGCCTCCATTTTCTTATCAGTAACAATACCACACTGTTGCTTTAAAGAATAATGAAGTTACAGGACTTGCTTCTGGTAGAGTACCTGCCACATAGAAAACATTTAATGAACAGCAACTGTGACAGGCCAAATAATGCCACCACCACCACCACCACCACAGTGTCCTTGTCCTCATCCCCAGAACCATTGAATATGTTACCTCACATTCAAAAGGGACTTTGTAGATGTGAATAACTTAAGAATCTTGAGAAGAGAGATTATTCTGGATTTTTCAGGTGGGCCCAATTCCTTACAAGCATCCTTAGAAGAGGGAGGCAGGAGGTCAGAGAGGAGAGAAGATATTGCCAGCTGGCTCTGAAGATAGAGGAAGTGGTCAAGCCAAGCGATGTAGGCAGCCTCTGGGGGTGGGGAAAGACCGTGCAACGGATTCTCTCTTAGAGCCCCCCCACAGTTTTGCTGACCTATTTCAGACTTCCGAACTAAGCTAAGCCAAGAAATGTGTGTTGTTTTAAGCTGATACGTTTGTGGGAATTTGTAGAGGAGGCTAATACAGTACCTCTTGATAATGAAGCCATTAAGACTGTTAGTCTTTGGTTTGGAGTTTTTTTTCTAACAGAATATGCTAAAAAAAAAAAAAATTGTTATTGAAAGTCAAAGATCCCCTGCTGCTGTTAATGTTGAAAAAAAAACCAAAACACCAACTTGGTAGGCACTGTGCCCATAGGGAGTTAATAAGTAAACAGATTTAGATTAAATTAATGAGTAAATAGCTAACCTTTTTGGATCTTCTGGAGCCCGTTAGATAGCTAATTCTGGAAAGTGAAGCAATTAGGACAACCACCATTGCTTTTCCACACTTCCTTTAAAATGCTACCTGAAAACAGCTGAATCTTTCCCAGTAACCACAAAAGAGAATCTTGAGCCCACTCTGATTCGTAGCCTGGTGTTCTCTGTCCCATCAAATGACAAGGATACGGTGCCCTGCTCTTCTGCTTTCTCTTTTTAGGGTTTGTCCTCATTGTTCACTGAACAGTATACAAAGTCTCTGCTCTGTTCTTGTAGAGCTTTGCTCCAGCCCTGAATTTCTTTACGGTCATTCCCAGGACAGGGGTACTCTCAGGCTATAGACTTTGAGGAGATACTTCTTAGTACCTAGAATAGTAAGGGGGATGTTGTGAGTGGCATCCTTATCCTACCTGCTTTTCAGGTGGGTTAAGTTCAGGTGAGTTTTCTCCATATTTGAACAAGATATAGAGGGTAAATTTTAGT
Organism: Mustela nigripes; assembly: GCF_022355385.1. NCBI lineage: Eukaryota > Metazoa > Chordata > Mammalia > Carnivora > Mustelidae > Mustela > Mustela nigripes. The sequence continues at coordinate 111,948,901 of NC_081558.1, forward strand.
AGCCAGAGCTCCCAAGCAGCAATAATATATATCAGCAAATATAATTCAGGGACCCAAACCGACAGACAAACAAAAAAACTTAACACTGAGCCCCAAGCCTCTGAAAATATTCCGTGGTGTTAGAAGACTGAAACATTAATGTGAAACAGATGAAAGAAAATGAAAATCTTAGAAAATAATCTAACTTAGAAAATACTGCATTTGTTCAATAAGAACCGCCTGTCTAAAATCAAAACACTAGGCCAAATAACTTCTTTTCAAAGCAATGAAAAGAGGACTTGATCGGACAGACAACTCAATCAGCAAGTGCAGGATAAATAGAGATCCGTTTTTGAAATTCAGAATCTAACATAAAAATAGAGAAGGTATGTATTCAATGCCTCTGCTTTGAATAACAAGAGTTCCCAAAGCATGAAGCAAAAAGGTGAGAAGCGGTAACCAAAGGAAAAAACAGAAGAAACTCTTCAGATATGAAATGGAGCCAGAAGTCACATTTCAGCAAGCTCACCATTTTCTTGGAAAAAATGATGAGATTTCAATTGCCTGATATATCTTTGGTAAAGATTTTAAACTTCCAGGAAATGGAATCCTGCGAGCTCCCAAAAGATAAAAACAAAACAAAAGATTACTTTCAAAATAACTACAATTACTCCAGTCACAAATAAACATTAACTATAGGGAACATTGGTATACTATCCTAGTACCAAGGTTCCGAGGCAGAGCTGGTGTGTATCAAATCAGATCATACGCAGTTCTAGTACATGACTGTTGGATACGCTTGTCATATTTTTTTAAAGATTTATTTATTTGTCAGAGAGAGCTCACAAGTAGGCAGAGAAGCAGGCAAAGGCAGAGAGAGAAGCAGGCTGCCTGCTGAGAAAGAAGCCCGATATGGGACTCGATCCCAGGACTCTGGGATCATGACCTGAGCCGAAGGCAGCCATTTAACCGACTGAGCCACCCAGGCATCCTGCATGCTTGTCATGTTTTATTATCCTTACATTATTATCATTTTATTTTATTTTATTTTTTAATGATTTTATTTATTTATTTGAGAGAGAGAGAGACATCACAAGTAGGCAGAGAGTCAGGCAGAGAGAGAGGGAAGCAGGCTCTCTGCTGAGCAGAGAGCCCAATGTGGGGCTCGATCCCAGGACCCTGAGATCATGACCTGAGCTGAAGGCAGAGGTTTAACCCACTGAGCCACCCAGGTGCCCCCATTTTAAAGACTGTATAGAATCCTAGGATGTAGAATCCTAGTCTAAGATTCTGTACAGTTTTTAAAACAACAAGCCTATTCTAAGATTCTATACAATCTTTAAAATGATAATCTATATCAGAAAATTCTGAAAGTGGGGTCCGGGTACGCCGGGGAATGCCCAAGACCATTGGGGGCGGTTCATGAAGTCAGAGCTACTTTCATAACATTTGGATGTGACTTGCCTTTTCTACTCTTATTCCGTCACACACGTATAGTAGAACTTTCCAGAGGTGGTTGTAAGCCATGTGATGTCAGAGCAGATGGAATGCAGAACATATATGAGAACCCAGCTGTCTTCTATTAAGCCAGACACGAAAGAAATTTGCAAAAATATAAAACAATGACACTCTTCTCACTGGACTTTTAAAATTTTGAAAAAATAGTTATTTTGCATTAAAATGTATTCACATTAATGTTAACATTAACATTTATCCTTGTTATTATTTTTTTAAGATTTTATTTACTTGACAGAGAGAGAGAGAGAGCACAAGCAGGGGGAGAGGGAGAGGTGTGAAGCAGATTCCCTGGTGAGCAGAGAGCCTGATTCGGGGCATGACCCCAGGACCCTGGGATCATGACCTGAGCTGAAGGCAGATGCTTAACCAACTGTGCCACCCAGGTGCCCTATCCTTATTGTTTTAAAGTGATTTAATGAAGAAACATTTTGAAAGTTTTCAGTTTTAATTTCTAATACAGTAAATATTGATAGAAACGATCTACATAAGCAAAGGCTTTTTGGAGTCCTCCATTATCTTTAGGAGTGCAAAATGGTCCTAAGCTTAAAAAGTTTGGGAACTGCTAATTGAAATCCATTATTTTTTTTCTGACACAGAAGCCACCATACAAAACTGTGTGTACATGATCCAAATTAGAAAATAGTATGAGTCTATGTGCCTAAAAAATGCTGCCTTTTTTCTTTTAAATGCTGGGGAGGGGTTATAAATCTGTACAGAGTATGAAAGGGTAGCTAGAAAAACTAAAAGTATTAAATTTCTTGATTTTCAATAAATTAAATTAGAAATTGTCTTAAGTTACAACAGTATCATAAATATATTCTTAAGAATGTACAGTATGTTAACTATCTAATGTAAAATTCATAAGAGGGTGCTTACAATCCAATATACTATAGAATTCAAAGTAGCGTAAGCCGTTCATTCTGCGAAAGATCAAATAGAAAGGAAGAAAAGCAAATAAAATATGGGGGAAATTGTAATAGTGTGAAATGAGTCTGTAAAGTCTAAGGTTTACGAAAATTGAAGCATTGGGGGAATACTGAGGAATCTTGTGTCTCTGTTACCATCATTAAGTCTCAAAAGCAAGCATATCTTGGGGGAAATCAGGAAGAAATCTGGCTTCTTTGACAAAAATGAAGTGAACAAGGATTGCCTTTTCTAAAGCACTGCTGCTTATAGAAATACCACTATTTTTAACTTGATGAAGAGAAGAAGTACGAACAGTAAGGATATGATGGATTTTGATTTGCATAGAAAAGGTCACAGTGAATTAGAAGAAAACTAACATCAGAATCATATACCTCTTTTAAAATTGTACAATTTTAGGGGGACCTTAAGAATGACATTGGAAAGGATTCCATGTAGAAAAAGATTTTCTAACGATTGGAAAAGAAGCCATGAAGAACACTGGAAACAATCAAGATTCCCCACTTTGGAGAAGAGAAGTCTCAGCTTCAGTTACCCTGGGTCTCCTTATAGTAGCTCTTGGCAAGGGTCTCATTAAAGTCCCTTGGACCTTGGTTGTTGTCTACATTGAGGGCAGCAAGAGAAAAAGCAAGTTTAAGTTTGAGCCTGAATATTCGGGTTATACATGCAGAGCTGGGTCTTTAGGCCCTCGAAACAGAATCAAAGAACCCAGAATCTCACTGACTTTGTAAGAACAGTCGTGCTACACCTCCACTTGTGTGAAATCCAGGCTGAAAGCAATCATTACAGCTGAAGAAATTTGCACCTCCTGGCTAGCTCACAGTACCTACACACTTGCCCCAAAGAACCTTTTTGTACTAGGTTTCCATTTTTCATTTTGTCTGCCATTGGTGCCCTTAACCTGGGCAGGCTGATTCACTCACGCCTTACCCAAGTGTTATTTTTTTGTTTTGTTTTGTTTTGTTTTTTTAGGGTCTCCACTTTAGACTCCCTTGTAAAGTTAAGAATGAGTCAGGGAAACATTAAAAAAGGCTTACTAAATATAGCCTAAGCTGATATCTGGAATCGTAACACCAACAATGGAGTTAACACTTTATTTCTTTTAAAAGATTCTTTAATTTATTCATTTTAGAGAGAGACAGAGAAAGCACAAGCAGTGGGAGAGGCAGAGGGAGAAGGAGAAGCAGAGTCCTTGCTGAGCTGGGAACCTGACACAGGGCTTGATCCCTGGACCTGGAAATTATGACCCAAGCCAGAGGCAGCCACCCAACCATCTGAGCTACTCAGGCATCTCTCCCCACCCCCTGCCCCAGTGACCTTACACACAGGAGACTTGACACCTGCAGCCACTCATCCACTCCTCACCCCAGGAGGAAATCAGGGAGCCTGTTTTCAAAGGCACTTCTAGAATATCGCCTAAATAATGTTGCAGAGTGGCCCCTGCCAGAAATCACTGAACTGTCTATCTGATCAAGAAAACCCATTTGTAACTCTCTGAAGCACTACTAAGAACCCAGAATGGAGGGTTTGTCTCAAAGATGATATCCACTAATGCTGTATGAACTGTGGCATTGTTACCCTCAAGACTGATTTGATGATCACTTTCCACAAGGCAAGATGGTACTGGCAAGAAAGCAAGTAAGGTGTTACTGTCTCCTTTCTTCTGACTCTGTGATAAGGGGTCCTCGTATCCCTTAACCTGCTACTTCAGAATATTCAGATTAAATTACATATTTATACCTGGTGAAGAACTCAGGACACCGCCTGACGGTAGATGCTCCTGCTACCACTGCCATCAGACACTAGATGTCGCTAGCTGCTGCTTTGTGTCCTTACTGCAGGCTAACACCCCACTTCCGAGCCCTGCTTTCACCAAACTTGGGGTCATGGGCCACACTCTCTCTGAACGGATCTGAAGGAACAATTGTCTGATCACTTCTGCTTCCCTTTTAGCTGCTGTAGTAAAGGGCAGGACTCTAAAACTCACTTTATAGGAACTCCACAAAGTTGCTGACTAGGCAAAAAATGACAGACGTCCGCCCCGTTTAGCCAGTGTAATTTTTTTTTTTAAAGATTTTATTTATTTATTTGACAGAGAGAGATCACAAGTAGGCAGAGACGCAGGCAGAGAGAGAGAGAGGAGGAAGCAGGCTCCCTGCCGAGCAGAGAGCCCGATGCGGGACTTGATCCCAGGACCTTGAGGTCATGACCTGAGCCGAAGGCAGCGGCTTAACCCACTGAGCCACCCAGGCGCCCCCGTGTAATTTTGATTATAACATAAACAGCACCAACTTAATAATTTTTCTGTTTACCCAACTATATTCTTGTTTCAGGGCTGTCTTTTTTTTTTTTGTAATCAGCGTTGGTATGTATGTCGGTATGTATTGGTGGAAGAGAGGTATGGCTGCTTTGCTGCTGTTATATTATTATTCTCAAAAATCAATAATTTCTTCTTTAGAGATGTATAGTTTACAAAATACTTGTATAGTGATTTATGGAATATAAAGAAAATGTATTATTCTCACTTGATACTCAGAATTACCGAGGTAAGCATAATTATTCCCATTTGCCTAGAGGGAAGTGGGGTTTCCGTACAATTCTTGACCATCACACAAACAGTAGTAGAAGCTTGAATTAAGTTTTCTGGTTACTTATACAGTGACCTTTCTACCATAAAAGTCAGTGTGTTGCTTATTTATTTCATTTAATAACAGATGTTTGTACCTAGGACAGATAACCTTCCTACTAGAGAGAGTCATGCTTTTGCTTTAACCTCACATTGTTCTTTGTATTGTTTTGTTTTAGGAAGACATATTTCGGCAGATGAAGCACTCAAGCTGGGTATTCTAGACAAAATGGTGAACTCAGACCCAGTTGAGGAAGCAATCGAATTAGTCCAGAAAATTTCTGGTAAGAAGAATATAATGAAAATAACACAAGATTGGAAGGAAGCTAAGCTTTCATTTAAAAAAAATTTTTTTGTTAATTATTTTTATTAACATATAATGTATTATTTGGCCCAGGGGTCAAGTCTGTGAATCGTCAAGCTTACACAATTCATAGCCCTCACAATAGCACATACCCTCCCCAATGTCCATAACCTGACCACCCTCTCCCTCCCCCAGCAACCCTCAGTTTGTTTTGTGAGATTAAGAGTCTTTTATGGTTTGTCTCTCTCCTGATCCCATCTTGTTGCATTTTTTTCCCCTGCCCCCCAAACTCCCAACCCTGCCTCTCAAATTCCTCATATCAGGGAGATCATATGATAATTGTCTTTCTCTGATTGACTTATTTCGCTCAACATAATACCCTCTAGTTCCATCCACGTTGTTGAAAATGGCAAGATTCCATTTCTTTTGATGGCTGCATAGTATTCCTGTGTGTGTGTGTGTGTGTGAGATCTCTTTATCCATTTATCTGTTGATGGACATCTAGGTTCTTTCCATAGTTTGGCTATTGTGGACATTGCTCCATAAACATTTGGGTGCACGTGCCCCCCTTCAGATCACTATATTTGTATCTTTAGGGTAAATACCCAGTAGTGTAATTGCTGGGTTGTAGGGTAGCTCTATTTTCAGCTTTTAAGGAACCTTCATGCTGTTTTCCAGAGTGGCTGCACCAGCATGCGTTCCCACCAACAGTGTAGGAGGGTTCCCCTTTCTCCACATCCTCACCAGCATCTGTCGTTTCCTGACTGGTTAATTTTAGCCATTCTGACTGGTGTGAGGTGGTTTTGATTTGATTTTTCCTGATGCCAAGTGATGTGGAGCACTTTTTCATGTGTCTATTGGCCATCTGGATGTCTTCTTTGCAGAAATGTCTGTTCATGTCTTCTGCCCATTTCTTGATTGGATTATTTGTTCTTTGGGTGTTGAGTTTGATAAGTTCTTTATAGATTTTGGATACTAGCCCTTTATCTGATATGTCATTGTGAATATCTTCTGCCATTCTGTTAGTTGTCTTTGGTTTTGTTGACTATTTCCTTTGCTGTGCAAAAGCTTTGATCTTGATGAAGTCCCAGTAGTTCATTTTTGCCCTTGCTTCCCTTGCCTTTGGTGATGTTTCTTGGAAGAAGTTGCTGCAGCTGAAGTCAAAGAGGTTGCTGCCTGTGTTCTCCTCAAGGATTTTGATGGATTCCTGTTTCACATTGAGGTCTTTCATCCATTTTGAGTCTATTTTTGTGTGTGGTGTAAGGAAATAGTTCAGTTTCATTCTTCTGCATGTGGCTGTCCAATTTTCCCAACCCCATTTTTTGAAGAAACTGTCTTTTTTTATTGGACATTCTTTCCTGTTTTGTCGAGTATTAGTTGACCATAGAGTTGAGGGTCTATTTCTGGGCTCTCTATTCTGTTCCATTGATCTATGTGTCTGATTTTGTGCCAGTACCATACTGTCTTGATGATGACAGCTTTGTAATAGAGCTTGAAGTCTGGAATTGTGATGCCACCAACTTTGGCTTTCTTTTTCAACATTCCTCTGGTAAGCTTTCATTTTAATAAGGGATTCCTTAAATATCTTATGGTATATCCATGTGATAGAATATGATAAAGGTTTAAAATGAATAGGAAACTCTACATATTGATATGTTATGAATGCTCTGACAAATTGTATTATTAGGTGAAAAGCACTACAAATCAGGGGCCTTGTGTGGCTCAGTTGGTTAAGTGTCTGCCTTCGGCTCAGGTCTTGATCCTGGATCAAGCATCAGGCTCCCTGTTCAGCAAGAAGTCTGCTTTTCCCTCTGACTCTCCCCCATCTTGTGCTCTCTCTCTTTCTCTCTCATAAAAATAAATAAAAAAATTTTTAAAAACCCTATACTTCATTGTGTATAGTGGTTCACCATTTATGCAAAAAGGAAAGGGGAATGGGACTGAATGTCTATATGGGGAGAGTGTACATATGTAACTGTTCATCTACACATGAGATATTTCTGTAAAGATTCACAAGAAATGATTAATGGTTGCCTCTAGGAATAGGGCTGGTCAGCCAGAGAAGCTGTTGGAAGAAGACTTTTCATTGTTTACACTTTTCATTGTTTACCCTTTTGTACTTTTTGAATTTGTATTGAAATAATGTATTTTCTGTAAGAAATAGAATAAAAATGAAAACAAACAGGGCGCCTGGGTGGCTCAGTCATTAAGCATCCGCCTTTGGCTTAGGTCATGATCTGGTTCCTGGGATCGAGCCCCACATCAGGCTCCTGCTCAGCGGGAAGTCTGCTTCTCCCTCTCTCACTCCCCCTGCATGTGTTCCTGATCTAGTTGTCTCTCTTTCTCTGTTAAATAAATGAATAAAATCTTAGAGAGAAAGAGAAGGAGAGGAAGAAAGAAAGGAAGGAAGGAAGGAAACAAGCAAACAAACATTTCAGCAAATAGAAACAAGCCAGCCAGGATGCCTGGGTGGCTCAGTTGGTTGAATACCCAGCTCTTGGTTTGGCTCAGGTCATGATCTCGGGGTTGTGAGATCAGGTTGCACTCTCAGCAGGGAGTCTGCTTGAAGAGTCTCTCCCTCTGCCTCTCACCCTACTCTCTCTCAAATAAAAAAATAAATCTTGAAAAAAAAAAAGAGAAAGAAACAAGCCTCTGTAATTTGCCACAATGAAACCATAGTTAGGTCTCAGTGAGCTATCTTTTCTTTCTCTGGCTGGTTTCTTACTTTGTGGATTCATGGCATTCCTTTAAGAGTTCTTGGGACTGGCGCTCCTAGAGTTTTCCCTTTTTCTTTTTTTCAACTATTCCTTTTCACTTTTTGGAGATTGGCAGCAAGATGGGGAGGGTTAAAGAGTGCTGGAAAAAATAATTGGGAGCAGTGTTGGGTCACAGGTAGAGCTGCGTGTTCATCTTTCTGCTTGGTGGTAGGCAATGGCTCAGTGTCATTCAAAGGCATTCTTTTGAAAAAGTCATTCTTTTGTGGACCCTGGCAGGGACCAAACACTTCCCTGAAATAATCTTTCTTTTTGTGGCTCTAGCCAGTTGCGGTTTCAATGCAACTGTAAAAGCTTGAACTGGAGAGGCCAGGGACTGTGGGGCGAAAATCCTGGTGACTCATAAAGAGAATTAGCAAGTCTTTGCCCAAAAGGGAATGAGTCTCCTGGTATCTTTCTCTGCCTTCCATACAATTGTCTCCAACTTTTTGTCATCAATTTCATCGTACCTCCCGGGAGGCTTTATTGTCGTGTTAAAAGTCACTAGGTTGGCTGACACCAAAGGTTATTTGCGTTTGGAGATCCATACACGAGTTTTTGGTTTGGGCCTTGTGATAGACCCATGTCTAGCATTGACACCCACGGCTTTAGTTTGTAAAGAACTAGGTCTCGACAAGAAGTTCTTTTCCTAAACTGATTTCCCCAGATCAAGATTTGAGAGTTAAGTAAATAAAAGAGATAGATGAGGATTGTAGTCTAGTAAATTGTAAATGGTCTGTTTTAATTTTTAAAATCTGACTTTAAAAATAATCTTTAAATGAGAAAACTAAACATTAAGTTGATTTTTTTTAAATTTATAGAATTTATAAAATGGTTTACTTGGTCTCGGCCACATTGCACAGTTTGTCCACTTGGTGGCATCCAAATATTGAGGAGGAATTAGCTGCCTTTTTTTTTTTTGGAATCCTCTGCTTTAAAATTTGTTAGTTTACCTGTTAACAGTAGGGAAATGATTTTTGGCTTTGGATAATTATGTATAACTATTTTAAATCATAATTATGAAGACTATACAGAAATATGTAAAATTGTGTATAAAAATGTCTAAAATATAAATTTACATCGATTCTATAATTATAGCTGTATAGAGTATGAATATAGCCAAAAATTTAAAGGAAATATGTAAAAATGAAAAGTTTTTTTTTTTTCAAGAAATTTCATAGTAATCTTTGCTTCTGTTTTCATTTCTTCAAGCTTTATTGGGGTATAATTTACACACAATAAAATCCACCCATTTCAAGTGTAGAGTTTGAAGGATTTTTGTAATTGTCTATAGTTGTGTAACTACTGTCACAATCAATATATAGTTCTATTACCCTAAAAAAAAGTATTTTCATGCCTCTTTCATACAGATTCTCTTCCCTTCCCCTTCGCCACAGATAACCACTGACTTACTTTCTGTTATTATAGTTTTGTTTTTTTAGAATTTCGTATAGTTGGAATCACAATATAGCATGTAGCCTTTTGTGTCTGACTCCTTTCACTTAGCATAATGTCTTTGAAAATGATGTATGTTGTTTCATGTAATAATATTTCATTCTTTTTTATTACTTAATAGTATTCCATAGTATGGATATCATTGTTAAATATTGGGAACAACTCAAAAATCTCATTTTAGGGGATTGTTTACATAAAAGATGGTAGATAACAATGAAGCAACCCCATTCAGCCATTAAAACATCCATATTTTTAAAATTTTTTTTGGTTTTTTTTTTCAAGGTTTCATTTATTTATTTGACAGAGAGAGAGATCACAAGTAGGCAGAGAGGCAGGCAGAGAGAGAAGGAGAAGCAGGCTCCCTGCTGAGCAGAGAGCCGGATGTGGGGCTTGATCCCAGGACCCTGAGATGATGACCTGAGCCAAAGGCAGAGGCTTAACACACTGAGCCACCGAGGTTTCCCAGAAACTGTTTTTTTTTTTAAGTGCTACCATCTCTTCAAGAATACACCATTACATCAAAAATGTACACCTCAGTTAATTAGACAGAAAACCCACCAGAGGATATAAAGTAGTTTCAGTATAAAAAGGCATGTGCACATGAACCTGTCTGGCATTGGTGTGTTACCACATATTTAAGGGAGACTGAGTAAGGTTTGGATTGAATCACGTACACATGTAAATTTATCTTAGAGGCACTGCATAATCTCAGACTTTTAAAAAATATATTTTATTTATTTATTTGACAGAGATCACAGGTAGGCAGAGAGGCAGGCGGAGAGAGAGGAAGGGAAGCAGGCTCCCTAATGAGCAGAGAGCCTGATGCGGGGCTCCATCCCAGGACCTTGGAACTGTGACCTGAGCCGAAGGCAAAGGCTTTAACCCACTGAGCCACCCAGGTGCCCCTAAAACTTCCATTTTTTAAAGAAAGTTGAAGAACTTGGGAAAATGCTTACATGTAATATTATAGAAAACAACCAGATAGGAAATTGCACAATTGGATGTGTCTTCATATGAATATTTACATAAGGAAATAAACAAATTTTTGTCAGTGGTTGTATTGGGTGGCACATAATGAAGACTTAATTTTTTTTTAAAGATTTTATTTATTTATTTAACAGATCACAAGTAGGCAGAGAGGCAGGAAGAGAGAGAGGGTAGGAAGTAGGCTTCCCGTCCAGCGGAGAGCCCAACACGGGGCTCGATCCCAGGACTCTAGGATCATGACCCAAGCCAAAGGCAGAGGCTTTAACACACTGAGCTACCCAGATGCCCCAAGACTTAAAAAAATTATTTATCTTGGGGTGCCTCGGTGACTCAGTTGGTTAAGCTTCTGACTTGATTTCAGCTCAGGTCATGATCTCAGGGTTGTGTGATTGAGAGTTCCAAGGAGGGCTCCAAGCTCAACAGGGAGCCTGCTTCTTTCTCTCTCTTCTTCTCCCTCTGACCATCCCCCTGTACACAAACTTGCGCATGTAAAGAAATATTATTGCATATTTTTAAAGAAATAAATATTTTAAAAAATGTTTATTGGGGCTCCTACCTTCAGCTCAGGTCATGATCCCAGGGTCCTGGAATCAAGCCCCGCATCAGGCTCTCTGCTCAGCGGGGAGTCTGCTTCCCCACTCTCTCTCTGCCTGCCTCTCTGCCTACTTGTGATCTCTCTCTGTAAAATAAAGAAATAAAATCTTAAAAAATATATACTAGTTTTAAAAAAATGTGTATCTTTTCCTAATATCTGAGTCATTAAATTTACCCAAAGGAAAAAGTGATGTCTGGTCAGTGTGGAAGAGGGGCAGTCTGTAGAACGGGGCTTAGGACCAAAGTCAGGAGACCTAGACTATAGTCTTGACCTCCTACAGACCTTTCAAATCAGCTTTTTGGGCTTTATCAAGAAAAGGAAAAGACTCGTAAAATTAGTTGGTTTCAAACCCAGTTCGGAGACTAAACAGACTGTAGGGGTTGGGCTCGTTTTTTGTTCTTGCTACAACCTGGGAAGCTCCACTATGTCTCTTTTGGGGGTTAAGTCTTAGAATCCCCATGGGAAACTCTGGGAATTTTACTGTTTGATTTTACTTACTTATTTTTCTTAGAGAGAGAAGGAGAGACTACATGAGGCTGGGAGCAGGGATGGGCAGAGGGAGAGAGAAAATCTCAAACAAGCTCTACTCCCAGCTCAGAGCCTGAGGAGGGGCTCACTCTTATAACCCTGAGATCGTGACCTGAGCCAAAAAAGAGTCAGACACTTAACTGACTGAGCTACCCAGGCGCCCCTGTTGTTGCTTTTAAAATGAGTTCTACTATTTGGAATTCTATGACTCCTTGGTGTTGCTTTGTAAAAAGAAAATACCAGAGATACAAGGTAGGGAAATAGTGCAGCTCAACAAAGGTCTATCTCATAGAATCATATGTACATTTGCCATTTATTATCTTATAAAATGCACAGCGTAGGCAGATTTATTTATCTTGCCTTTCATTTTCATTGTGCTTTTCCTTTCTGTTTGTTCCAGGCTTTCCTTCCCTTCTCCTCCTTCTCCTTTCTAGTCTTTATTTGCTTTTAAATATAGCTATTAGTATGTGGTTATTTGCCAGAACAAAAATGATGGATTGACTTGAAGGAGAGGCTCCACAAAAATATTTTTAAAATAAATATTTATATTTTATAATGGGTATTTGTGAGTATACTAAAAACCACTGAACAGTAAACTTTAAAATGGTGACTTTTATGGTATGTGAATTATCCCTCAATTTTTAAAAAGAATGTATTTATTTATTTTAGAGAGAGAGTGTGTGTGTGGGGGCAGAGGGGGAGGGAGAAAGAATCCTCAAGCGGACTCCCCACTGAACACAGAGCCCAGCTTGGCCTGAACTGAAATCAAGAGCCACCTACCTAGCCAACTGAGCCACCCCAGTGCCCCTATACTTCGATTTTTAAAATACATGTAAAATTTGGGTTCTCCTTTCCTATTTGTAAAAATACTCCATTAATTAAGCCTATTCCCACCCCATTCCTATGTCCTACCCCCAACCCCTGATCAACTTCTTCAGCTGAAATATTGACTTAAAAATAATAATAAGGATATTTATATACATTTATGTGTGTGCGTGTATGTGTAAAACAATAATAACAAGGGAAAGATGAAGGAACTTAATTAGTTTCCATATCCAATAGGAAAGGAGAGAAGGAAAGGAATTTTTTTTTTTTTTTAAAGATTTTATTTATTTATTTGACAGACAGAGATCACAAGTAGGGAGAGAGGCACGCAGAGAGAGAGGGAAGCAGGCTCCCTGCTGAGCAGAGGGCCCAATGTGGGACTCTATCCCAGGACCCTGAGATCATGACCTGAGCCGAAGGCAGCGGCTTAATCCACTGAGCCAACCAGGCGCCCCAGGAAAGGAATTTCTAATAGTCAGTGTTGTAATCAGCAGTTTGGAAGCAGTTAGAGTAGAAGGGGGTTATGGGAAGTTAGCACGTATCTAAAAATATGACTTGAGGGGCATCTGGGTGGTTCAATCCGTTGAGCATTCAACTCTTGATCTCAGCTCAAGTCTTGTTTTCAGGGTTATGAGTTCAAACCCCACATAATATATATCATGTATATGTATTCATGGGAAGATTTGGGAAGTTGCCGATTTCTCTACAATTTAACATGCATCCCAGAGAGGAAAGTTGACTGTGAAAGTTAATTAGCGTCATGCATCTTAACACTCTTGTTATATGAAGCTCCTCAGACTACTGCAATGCAATGGATTTAGCAGAGGAATTTAGAATTACTTGGTCAAACCAGATTGCTTTGGCTAAACTGGGGAGGAGAGGGTTCCGTAAAATGCTATTTATTTGCACTTGAATTTGGCCAGCAGCCTGTTTATTCCCAAACTGAGTAAGAACTCCCCATTCCCACGTGCACGTTCCTGGCATGAAGTTGAAAGCGTGTGCTGTTATCCAAAGAGGGGCACAGGAGACATCCACCTGGGGGCCTCGACTCAGAACCTAACACCGTTTTTGTCCCTGTAATGAACACGGGTTCTGTTACTCTTACCGCACGGTGTTAGCCATTTTTAGTGATTCTAATTCTGCCTACAGACTTTGGTCTGTGTGTTCATTTTGATTTTGTGACTTTAAACAAATCTTAATGGTATCATCGTCTTTCTTTCCATTTTATCTTTGGCTTTTTATAATTTATTTTTGCTCTCTGTGAACCTTTATACACACATTTCACAAGAACAGAGTGACCTTGCCTCCCAGAGAAGGCCTAAGCGCATGTCTAAATTGAGCTGCCTTTTTTTTTGTAATACCTGAGTTCTGTGGGTGACCTCCTGCAAGACTGAAAAAGTACAGTTGTCCTGTCTGTCCTTTGCAGAGCTTCTGTGACAAACACAGCTTACTTACTGTTTGTCAGAATTGGAGAAGAGACCGTCCTCCATGTCTTAGGTAACCATTTCTGTAAATTGCATGTTGTGCCTCTCTTTAAACTAGGCAGAGAAAATCTTTTCCTGTCAGTTTCCCAGAAAGTGGGAAAATAATCACCTCCTTTTCTTCCTTTAGGAGGGTGATTCACTTATTTCTCTTTTTTTTAAGTCAAAACTTGAATATTTGCCTGCCTTACAATACTTCAAAGAATTAAAGAAAAAAATGTGAATGGGTCAAGGAAAGAATTCAATTATAAGCATACTTGAATCACTAATTAGTTCCTCTTTTCATTTTCCTGGTGCTGACCTGCCCATACCTGGCTCTCTTATTATGTGGATACAGCTGAGTGAATTTAAAACCACCAAGACGTTAAAACAATCCAGTGTGTAAGAAGCACACATTGAAAACACCATACCTGTAGACCCAAAGGGGAAATTCTGAATATATTTTGTTCTAATAGAACAGATTTGTAAGGTAATAGCATCCTTTATAGCTTCGGCAGGAAAGAGAGAGGAAATTGAGCAGGGAAGAAGCATCTGTTTTTGCGCCCAGATCCCAGCTCTCCAGTGGATGGGCTCAGCTTGGCCCTGGACTGGTCTGGACAGGTGCCATGGGGAGTTCCCAGAATGCCCTGCAGTCCGAGAGATTCTGAGTATCCCCAGGATAAAAGCATTATCCTGATCAGCAATAATTATTACTGCACTCCATTAAGCAGGCTTTCCTTTCTTCTTTTCTCTCTCTCTCTCTTTTTTTTTTTTCTTTCTTCCTCTTCTGTGTCTGGCCCCGGACGAAGTTTGCCATGAGCTGCAGCTGTCCTCGACTCAAGCACTGACCTAATGCTCTGCTCTTACACTTTCGAGAAGCTATGTCTCAAAATCACATATTGAAGTCTTAAAAATACTTGTGTGTAGGCCCCACCCTGAAATATTCTGAGCTGGGTCTACAGTGGGGCCTGCACATCTGAATTTTTTGAATTCCTTGGATAACTCTGATGTGTACTATTCCTTGGATAACTCCCATCTGTCCTAACCAGATGGGAATTCTGGTAGTGTCACAAGGACAGAGACCCAGCTCTAAGATGTGCCCTGATCCCGAACAGACTGCCTCAGCTGCCTGTTCATGCCACAGTACTGGTGCTTCAGTCCCCTTTCCTCATGCACTTTGTCCTCCACATACTTGTTCCCTCTCACCTCAGCTCCCCACTGACCACTCTTGTCTTCCCTTTTGGACCACCAGGAAATGAAATCAGCTGTAGGCCCTGGAAAGGTCTCCGTCCTTCTCTGCTGAACTTGCCTTCCTAGAAAGTGAGGATCAGGCTAACACATTGGATAACTGAGCCAGTCATTGGAAACCTGTTGGGTAGAGTTCATATCTTTCCAACTATAGCAGGGCAAGCAGGGGCCATATAGCTAACCATTGGGTTCCCCTCCTTTCCTGTTCTCAACATCATATGGGAAAGCATTAATTTAAAAATCCATGATTTTTTATTCTACTTAGTCATCAGGCATTAAGGAAATATTGTTGCCTCCTAGGTTAAAGAAAGTTTGAGGGCGCCTGTGTGGCTCAGTTGGTTAAAGCCTCTGCCTTCGGCTCAGGTCACGGTCCCAGGGTCCTGGGATCGAGCCCTGCATCGGGCTCTGTGCTCAGAAGGGAGCCTGCTTCCCTTCCTCTCTCTCCGCCTGCCTCTCTGCCTACCTGTGATCTCTGTCAAATAAATAAATAAATAAATTTTTTTAAAAGTTTGAGATTATGCAGTGCCTCAAAGATAAATTTACATGTGTACGTGATTCAATCCAGACCTTACTCAGTCTCCCTTACATACGTGGTAACACATCAATGCCAGACAGGTTCATGTGCACATGCCTTTTTATACTGAAACTACTTTATATCCTCTGGTGGGTTTTCTGTCTAATTAACTGAGGTGTACATTTTTGATGTAATGGTGTATTCTTGAAGAGATGGTAGCACTTAAAAAAACCAAAACAGTTTCTGGGACACCTCGGTGGCTCAGTGGGTTAAGCCTCTGCCTTTGGCTCAGGTCATGATCTCAGGGTCCTGGGATGGAACCCCACATCCGGCTCTCTGCTCAGCAGGGAGCCTGCTTCCCCCTCTCTCTCTGCCTGCTTGTGGTCTCTCTCTCTGTGTCAAATAAATAAATAAATAATCTTTTAAAAAAACCAGTTTCTGGCATAGGTAGACAGCAGTTTTGGTAATATAATGTTCCACATTCATTCTTTTTATTTGAAGATCTGATAATGCGTTTATTATAATGCAACTGACAAAAGAGTTTATTATATTGCAGTTGACAAGAGAATTTGGTTATTTCTGTGACATACATCTTGAAATTATGACTGATAACATTACACGAGGCTATAACAGATTTTTAGGAATTTTATCTAAGTATATTCTGAAGAAAGTTTAACATCATGTCTTATTTGATACATTTCTCATACACATTTATCCTTTCATGCAAACCTTAGAATCATCATTCTGTTGAAAAAAAAAATCATACTATTGAGTTATTTTTGCTTTTATTACTATTGTTTTTTAAGTAGGCTCCACCCCAATGTTGGGCTCGAACTTACGACCCTGAGATCAAGAGTCATGTGCTCTACCAGCTGAGCAGCCAGGCACTCCTGTTGAGTAATTTTTTAAAAATATAGAACCACAAGTGTTCTGATTAGAAATTAGAAATTCATATATAATATATATGGGAAATGTTTATATTTTTATGTTACAAAATGTTTATATCCAGGAACATGGAATCTCTCTCTTTTTAGAGACTTTATATGTTCTCCAATAAAATGGTATAGTTATCTTCTTAAAGGTCTTATACATTTTTTGATAAATTCATTTCTAGACATTTTTAAAAACAGTTTTAATGAGGCATAATTCAGTTCACTGTATATAGTTGCACAGCCATCCCCATGAGTCAATTTTAAGACTTGTCACCACCCCGAAAATTTCCCTCATATTTTGTTGCAGCTTTATCCCACTACCACCCCTGGCCTTAGCCAACCACTAATCTTTCTGTCTCCGTGGATTTACCTTTCCTGGACATTTACCATGAATAGCATCATATCATATATAATCTTCTGATCTGGCTTCTTTTCAGGTTGCATGATGTTTCTGAGGTTCATTTGAATTGTAGCATGCTTCAGCAATTTGCCAATAATATTTTTATTGCTGAACAGTATGGTGCATATCCATACTGCATTTTCTTTATCCCTTCATCAGTTGATGAGCTAGTATGAATAATACTGTTATGGATATTTGTGTACAAGGTTTATGTCTTCATTTCTCTTAGGTAGATTCCTTGGAGTGAAATTGCTGGGTTAACCAATAAGCTTATCCTTTCAAGGAACTGCCTCACTGTTTTCCAAAGTAGCTTTCCTGCCCTGTTTCAGATTTTCACAAACAATGGCTGAGGATTCTGGCTACTCCACATCATCACCAACACCTCGTAGTGATGTCTTTCTGGTAATAGTCATTCTAGTGGGTGTGTCTTCATTATCTCTAGCTACACAACAAATTACTCCCAAATTTAACTGCTTAAAATCAAACCTCTTTTACCTGGCAGTCTCTGTGTCAGGAATGTAGGTGGGGTGAACTAGGTTCTCTGGTTGCAGATTCCACACAAGATTGCTTTCAAGGTATTTTCTGTGGCGCTTTCCACCTCAAGGCTTGGCTAAGGGATGATCTGCTTCCAACCTGATTCACGTTCATAGGATTCGGCTCCATGTGGTCTGTTGGGCTGAGGGTCTTAGCTCCTCACTGGCTGTTGGCTGAAAGAGTTCTTCTTCAGTTCTTTCCCACGTGGGCTTCACCAAAGGGCCACTCACACATGACAGCTGGCTTCCACCAGAATGAACGAGTGAGAGAGGAAGAGAGGTTGAACAAGAGGAACCTGAGTCTTTTTGTAACTTAATCTCAGAAATGACAACCTATTACTTAGAGACAATCTACCACATTCACTATGGGTTTTTTTTTTTAAAATCAGTGTGATTTTTATTTGCATTTCTTTAATGACTAATGCTATTGAACACCTTTTCACATATGTATTAGCCATTCCTATATCTTCTTTGGTGAAATAGCCACTCAAGTTTTTGCCCATTTAAAAAACTGAGTCGTTTGCCTTCTTACGGTTGAGTCACAAGAATTCTCCCCAGACTCCAGTTACAAATACTTCATTAGATATTTGATTTACAAATTGTATTGGTTTTCTCTTGCTTTGTTAACAAATAACCACAAGTTTAGCAGTTTAAATGACACAGTGTTATTATCTTATAGATCAATAGGTCAGAAGTCTGCTGGGTAGGTCTCACTTACCTAAAATGCAGGTGTCTGAAGCCATACTCCTTTTGATGGCTCTTCAGGAGAATCTGTTTCCTGCTCACTCAGGTTGTTGGCATAATTCAGTATCTTGTGTTGTGGGACCAAGGTCCTCATGTTCTTGCTGGTTGTAAGTCAAGGTAATGGCCCAGAGAATTCCTTGATTCTTGGCCCCCTTCTTCCATCATCAAAGCCATATCATCACCAATAGGTCACATCTTTGCCATGTTGTGTCTCTCTGATGTTTCTTCATTATCAATGTCTCTTTCACCATAACTAGCAAAGGGTCTCCTCTTTTAAGGACTCATATGATTAGGCTGGGAATATCTAGACAATAAAGGATAATCTCCACACCTCAGTTCTTTACCAATAATTATATCTGTAGAATCCCTTTGCTATGTAAGGTTATATACTCAGGTTCTAGGGATCAGGAAGTAGACACTGGGCATGTGCAGCACACCCTTGTCTACCATACAAATATTTTCTCCCAATCTGTAGTTTATCATTTCATTTTCATGATACTATTCTTTCAAGTACAAAGTCTTGAATTTTGATGACCTCCAGGTTATTGATTTTTTTCTTTCATGAATCATACTAAGAATACTTTGTCTAACCCAGGGTCATGAAGATTTTCCATGTGTTATTTTCTAGAAATTTTTATAGTTTTAGCTCTTTAATTTAGATTTATGTTCCACCTTGAGTTAATTTTTATATATGGTTCTAGGTAAGGCTCTAATTTCTTCTTTCTTTCTTTTGCATATAGCTATCCAGTTATTTTAGCACCATTTATTGGAAAAATTCCCCTTGCGTTAAATTGTTTTGACACCTGTGCTGAAAATCAGTTGGCTCTGTCAGGATTTATTTCTGAACTCTCAATTCTCTTCCACTGATTTGTATGTCTCCTCTTGTACTAAGAGACACTGACTTCTTTTCCAGGTCTTCTAAGTCTTTGTTACTATTAGGAATGGAATTGAGATTATTTTGAATCTAAAATATTCTTTTTTTAAAAAATTTAATTTAATTTAAATTTTGTCAGTGATCCATAATTCATTGTTTAGGCACCACACCCAGTGCTCCATGCAATACATAATACCCACTGCCAGCTCACCTAACCCCCCACCCACTCCCCTCCAAAACCCTTAGTTTGTTTCTCAGAGTCCACAGTCTCTCATGGTTTGTCTCCCCATCCGATTTCCCCCAACCCACTTCTCCTCTCCATCTCCCCATTTCCTGCATGTTATTCCTTGTGCTCCACAAGTAAGTGAAACCATATGATAATTGGCTCTCTTTGCTTGACTTATTTCACTCAGCATCATCTCCTCCAGTCCCATCCATGTTGATGCAAAAGTTGGGTATTCATCCTTTCCGATGGAGGCACAATACTCCATAGTATATATGGACCGTATCTTCTTTATCCATTTATCTGTTGAAGGGCATCTTGGTTCTTTCCATAGTTTGGTAACTGTGACCATTGTTGCTATGAACATTGGGGTACAGATGGCCCTTCTTTTCACTACATCTATTTTGTAGTGCAGTTGCAGGGTCATTCTTAACTCAGAAATATTTTCCTTAAACTCACTGAGAGTATAAAATTTGATCTATTATAGCACTGTCTTGACTTTGAAACAGAAGGAAAATGAAACTTTTATGCCTACGTGAGGTAACTTGAAAATTGCATTGAATCTGCTAAATTCTATCTTACCGGACTAAGGTACATTAGATATTTTGATGTTAGTGCTATAGTAAATAGCTTGATGAAGAGCATTTAATTTTGTACTTTGAATTGGAACAGATTATTATTATTATTATTACATACTCCTTTTCCCTTTGTATAAGTAACATTTCCAAAGGTCCTATTTTCTTTCTCCTTCCTTCCAGATCAGCCTCTGGAATCCCGTAGACTCTGCAACAAGCCAATTCAGAGCTTCCCCAACATGGACAGCATTTTCAATGAAGCCCTTCTGAAGATGCGGAAGCAGCATCCTGGGTGCCTTTCTCAGGAGACCTGTGTCCGTGCGATCCAGGCTGCCGTCCAGTATCCCTATGAAGTGGGCATCAAGAAGGAGGAGGAGCTGTTCATGTACCTTCAGAAATCAGGGCAGGCTAGAGCCCTGCAATATGTTTTCTTTGCGGAGAGGAATGCCAGTAAGTGGTCAATCCCCTCGGGAGCATCCTGGAAAACAGCAACGGCACAGCCCATCTCCTCAGTTGGCGTTGTCGGTAAGAACATGATGGGGTTAAAGTCATTCTCCATATCTGCACATAAGAAATCCTGATGTTTGCTTAGGGCCACCAGGTCCTGGGCTGTATACTAAGCACTTCACTTGTGCAGCTAACTTGTTTACCCCAGCCTGGGAATGATCTTCGTTTTACATGTGAGGCCTAGAGACACCAACCTCCTCACCAGTGAGCTAAACACAAGCGGTGTGAGGGTCTGACACTAGGTCTGTCTGACTCTAGACTCTGGGTTGTTTTTTGTTTTTTTGTTTTTTTTTTTAACTCCTTGCCTCTTCTCCCCTGCATGAATCTCTTGCTCCTGGATCTCCCAGCAATGATTATTATTTGTACCACATTTCCAAAGTACGGTTTGTCACTCTTGTAGCTAGGTATTTAGAATGAAGGCTCTGCCTTCTTGGTGCCTGGATTCATTCACTTCCCATTCGACTCTATTAACCTCAAATCTCTCTGCATCCTGAAACAGTGACTTCCCTACTTTTTCCCTCTGGGATTTTCCCAAACAAAATGTCTTCTGTCCTCAGAAGCTAGCCCTTTGATTGCCTTTTTTGTAGCTACCTTCCCAAGCTTCCCTTGTTCTTAGTATTGACCCAGGAGTGCTCTTTGGTGGATTCTAAACCCCATGAAATGGTGAGCAAAATGTTATGTGTGTCAGCTGATGTACAGTCTTCCAAAGGAGGAGTCCATAGTTTACTATAAAGTGTCAACCTTCTCAACCCTTACCCAGCTGTCTAGCAACAACCCTGTTTGGAGGGAAAGAGCCCACGCTGCATCCTCTCAGGCTACCGTATCAGTCACGCTGTGATCTTTCCAGCATTGACTCTTCACTTGTGATTTTTATTTATTTTATTTTATTTAGATTCAACCAATTAATATATACTGTGTTAGTAGTTTAAGAGGTAAAATTCAGGGATTCATCAGTTGTGTATAAGATCCAGTCTTCATCCCATCATGTGCCCTCCTTAACGCCCATCCCTCAGGTACCCCATCCCCCCACTCACTTGTGATTTTTATTTATTTATTTATTTTGAAGAATTTATTTATTTATTTATTTGAAGATTTTATTTATTTGACAGACAGATAGAACACAAGTAGGCAGAGAGGGCAGCAGAGGGAGAGGGAGAAGCAGGCTCTCAGCTGAGCAGGAGCCCAACACAGGGCTGGATCACAGGACCCTGGGATCATGAACCAAGCCAAAGGCAGCTAGCTGCTTAACCAACTGCACCCAGGCACCCCTCACTTGTGATTTTTAAAGGAGGTGGATAGAGAGTGTGACAGAGAACTATGAATGTTTCTTTTTTGTGCTTTTTTTCAGCAGCACCAATGTTTGTTTGTAGTTGTTGTGCACTTACTCTGCTTCTTCTCTATATTCCTTCATACCAAGGATAATTAATGCAATGTAACAACAAAGATGAAATTTATCGGTATTGAGTTCATCAGCCGTTGTTTGAGAATTTCCCTATTTCCTTGCTGTGAGCCTTTTAAAAAAATGTTTCCGATTCATGTCCAGCATGAAATGTCTAAAAGTTTTTAGTTTTTTTTTAAGTAGACCCCATATTGTTCAGAAAAATATTTGAAGAAGCATTTAAAAATCCACGGAAGATAACTTGGATACAAATAAAGTGAGAGAGTTTGGGGCGCCTGGGTGGCTCAGTGGGTTAAAGCCTCTGCCTTTGGCTCAGGTCATGATCCCAGGGTCCTGGGGTAGACCGCCACATCGGGCTCTCTGCTCGGTGGGGAGCCTGCTTTCTCCTCTCTCTGCCTGCTTGTGATCTCTGTCTGTTAAATAAATAAATAAAATCTTTAAAAAAAATTCTTAAAAATAAAAAAGTGAGAGAGTTTAGTTATTTCCCCCTTCGTCATCGCGTCTGTCTCCACGTTGTGATGCAGCCTCCTGCTGTTCCCTGTGCCCTCTGGAACGCTCCTACAGCCTGATCTGCTTCCTGCCGGAGACCTGGCTTACGCGGGCACCCACTCCTTCTGCAGCCCTCTCAGAAAAATGCTGCTGCTTCTTTCACAGTCCACGCCCCACCTCCCAACCTGCCTGTATCTCTTCCCAATTCCCTTCCCAGACCATTGTGTCTTTCAGGACACTCTTCCGTGGTTCTGCCACCTGGTCTGATGGCTCTCTCCCTCCTTGTTACTGTTATTACTCCTACCACACCATTTTTCAGCCATTTGCTGAAAAATTTGGCTGGCTCACACTTTCCCCCAAATCCTGCTGTCACCCAATTGTTGCCATCGTCTGTGGGGACAATGCATCCAGCCCTGCGGCTTTCTGGTGTCTTTGCCTCCTCAGATCCGGTGACGTTCACCTCATTTCACTTCCCGTGACCCCTACTTAGGACTTTTCCTTGGCTCTTGCCTATACCCTAATGTATCTCCACGTCTGCAATTTAAATTCTGACCTTTCCCCCACAACCTTGTGTCTTCTCACATCTCTTCATTGGTTGTGCCAACTCTATCCATTACTTGATCAGCTCCCCTTATCTGTACTTTCTTCTCTTTCTAAATTTCACTTCCAGGGTCATCCCTTCAGCCACTCTCTTGTCGGTGCCCTCCAACTCCATGACTTATCTACCGTCCTTTCACTCTGCTCCTGGAAAAACCCCAAGTGTGCTCTTCCATGAGCCCATTTCCAGGCTTCTCAGAACAGGTCAGCACTACTGCAAGTTCATGTCCCCCCTCCTTGCCTGAGCTCTAGAGCCATCCAAAAGGGAGAAGACTGCAGTTGACCAAAACTGCAGAACCTTCAATGAATGCATCCTTTGTTCTTTCTTTACTTCTGTCAATTCTAGTCAAGAGGTCCTTGACTAGAATTAATTCCTTGGCAGTTAAAGACAATGAGTTGTTAGGGAAGCAGGACCCCTTGCCCCTCCATGTGTTTAATGAGGAACAATTAGGGAACTAAATTCAGTATAAATACAATATGCACCTTTGGAAACATAACTATCAACAATGAAAATCTTGGTTTTTCAGGCTCTCCCCTTTTTTTAAGATCTTTGAGACCACAAGTTCATGAGAAGAGAAATTAGGAGCTAAGAACTATTTATTTATATTTTTTTACAATTATTTGTTTGGGTGAAAGAGAAGAGGGGAGAGAGGGGAGAGAGAAAGTGTGTGTGTGGGCAGGGGGAGGGGCAAAAAGAGAGGGAGAGAACCTGAAGCAGACTCCCCACTGAGTACAGATCCTGACGTGGGGCTCGATCCCAGAACCCTGAGATCATGACCTGAGCCAGTACCAAGAGTCAGCTGCCCAACCGACTGAGCCACCCAGGTGCCCGGAGCTAAAAACTTTCTGAAATAAATATACATTGTGTTTTCATGTTTTTATTGTTCCAGTGATTAAATGAGATGTGTCCGTTTATAGAGCTGAAAAGAATCTAAAGCTATGGCTGGGACACTTGCAAAAAGCATTAGTTTGGTCCACTTCGTGATTCGGATTCCAGGTCATTCAGGTCCGCTCCACGAGGTGAACGCAGAAGAACTGTGCTTGATACTCCCAGGTGCTTTTTCTTCACTGCTCTGTGGTCCTTTCTGAGATCCTGCCTACCTTATGTGACACTTTACAACGTATTTTCACATTACATCTTGTTAGTCCTCATTGTCTCTGAGAGATTATAATTTCTATACTCTTGAAAATACTCTTATGTGAGGCTTGGGACTGAAAGCTAGGAGGCCAGGGTTTTGAACCCCATTTGAACCCTTTACCCAGGCAGAAGTTTTGGATATAAGTTGCTATAGCAGCGAGAGCTATCCAGCCTTCTGGCTACTGAGTGAAATGCAGATGTTTATTAATTTTGGAAAATTAAATGTTTTTAACTAATTTAATATATTTCTTACATTAAATAAATTAATACAGTTTGAAGCTTAAATATATTCCAGAGAAACAAGGATTTCTGATGTCTGATAATGTTCTGTATTCAAAACCAATCCCCAAAAAACAAAACAAAACCAACCAATCCCCAAAGCTAGTCAATGAGAAGTACAGAAGAATAATATATAAATAGTTTTCACAAAACAGTTTCATCCACAGTGGGTTGATGAAGTAATAGATAACTTGCTGCTGTAACAGATAACAATCTCAGCGGCTTAACACAATAAAGATTTATTTCCTGCTTGCTCTATAAGGCCATTCTAGGACAAGGTTTTTTCTAAATAATGACTCTGCCATTCTCCTGAACAAGGGTCAGTGAACTTTTTTTTGAAGGGCCAGATGGTAAATATTTTAGGCTTTCTGGGCTGTATGATCTCTTTTGCAGCACCAAAACAACTCTGCACACAAAACAGCCATAGATGATATGGAAACAAATGACTGTGGTTGTGCTCCAGTAAGACTTTATTTATGAGACTAAAATTTGAATTTGACATAATTTGTATGTGTCACAAAATATTGTTGTTTTTGTTTTTGTTCTTTTTTTAATTATTCAAAATGCAAAAACATCCGTAGCTCATAGGTAGTACAAAAATAGACGGTGGGATGGATTTGGCACACAGACCCTCTAGTTTGCCAACACCTGCTCAAGGGTCTCTTCCAAGGCCTCACAGTTGTTCTCTGAAACCTCTACATCCCGAAAGTAATTAAGGATCTTGTGGGAGGTCCTGGGCCCCAATCGCTATCCCACACTACACTCCTTTCCCATTTCATTGACCGGAAATACTCACAGGCCCTATCAGGATACAAGGGATCCAGAATCGGGGCACCTGGGTGGTGCCTTCAGCTGGTCATTAAGCGTCTGCCTTCAGCTCAGGTCATGATCCCAGGATCGTGGGATCGAGCCCTGCATCGGGTTCCCTGTGTGGCGGGAAGCCTGCTTCTCCCTCTCCCACTCCCTCTGCTTGTGTCCTCTCTCTCGCTGTGTGTCTCTCTCAAATAAATACATAAAATCTTTAAAAAAATGAAGGATCTAGAATAGTTTTCCATGTGCCCAGAAGAAAAATGAAATGGTAAGGGGAAGAAATATTGAATTGCCATCAAATAATTTGTCTACATGTTCTCTTCTTCTTGCCTTTGCTTAAAGTAATACTCCCTTTCCTTTTCCCTTCCCCAGTCTGGGGAAAAGATTTATAATCTTCCTGCAGTGTGTCAGGATTTCAAGTTCACTACATCCTCACTTGTACATCTCTCTTTTTAATGATCTCCCTCCTAATGGGTGTGAAGTGGTAGCTCATGGTGGTTTTGATTTGCATTTCCTTCATGATTAAGGATGCATCTTCTCGTGGCTTATTAGCTGTTTGTGTATTTTCTTCAGAAAAAATGTTTAAGTTAAATCGTATTTTTATTGTGAGTTGTAAGAATTGTTTATATATTTTAATACAAGTCCCTTATTAGATAGATGATTCCATGGGTTCTTTTTACTCTCTTTATGGTATCCTTTGAAGCACAAAAATTTTTTGATTTTGATGTTATCTAATTTATTTATTTTTTTGTTTTTGTTGTTTATGCTTTTGATGTCGTAAGAAACCATTGCCTTATCCAAAATCATGGAGAATTACTCACAGGAGTTATGGTTTTAGCTCCTACTTCAGTCCCTGATCCATTTTGAATTAATTTTTGTTTATGGTGCACAGTAGTCCAACATCATACTTTTGCATGCGGATACCCAGTTATCCCAGCTTCATTTGTTGAAAAGACTATTCTTCCCCCATTGAATTATCTTGGCCAGTTGGCCACAGTTACGAAATTATTTCAGGACTCTCAATTCTGTAGGTCTACCCTTATACCACACTTGAATACTTGAATACTTTAGCTTTGTCATAAGTTTTTAAATTGGGAAGAGTGAATCCTCCAACAACTTTGTTCTTCTTTTTTAATAATGTCTTTGGTGATTCATGATTCCTTATATTTATGTATGAACTTTAGGATTGGCTTAATTTAATTTGTTGATTTCTACAAAAAGCCAGTTGAATTTTTGATAAGGATTGCATTGGTGGTGCAGATCAGTTTGGGTAGTATTGCCATATTAACAATATTCGGTCTCCTGACCTATGAGAACAGGGGATGTATATCTCTTTATTAGGTCTTCTTTATTTCAGGAATGATTTGTGGGTTTTAGTGTTATAAGTCTTACAATTCTTTCTTAAATTTATTCTGAAGTACTTTATTTTTGTTAATGCTAGTATAAGTAGAATTTTTTTCTTAATTTCATATTCTGATTATTCATTGCTAGTATATAGAATACAATTGATTCTTATATATAGATCTTGTATTATACAACCTTGCTGAACTTGTTTATCAGTCCTAATATTGTGTGTGTGTGTGTGTGTGTGTGCGCGCACTTGTGAATATTACTCAATGTCACATCCTCTGGAGCATTTAACACAGAGCCTAATTTTAACTAATATTCAGTCCATTTGTATTCCTCGCATCGATCTCTATAAATGCCCTGTTGCCACAGAAGCCTTCCATTTACCGAGTAATTTTTCAGTTCCCAATATCACTGAACCATTCTTTTTTCTCTTCACTCTCATCTGCAGGCTTGGGAACAATGGGCCGAGGCATTGTCACTGCTCTTGCGAAGGCCAAGATCCCTGTGATTGCTGTGGAATTGGACAAGAAGCAGCTAGAGACTGCTGATCAGATAATAACCTCCCTCTTGGAAAAGGAAGCATCCAAAATGCAGCGTAGCAGCCACCATTGGTTAGGACCAAAACCCAGGTTAACCACATCCCTGAAGGAGCTAGGTGGTGTAGATTTAGTCATCGAAGCAGTATTTGAGGAAATTAACTTGAAGAAGCAGGTCTTTGCTGAACTATCAGCTGTGTGCAAGCCAGAAGCTTTTCTGTGCACCAATACTTCAGCCTTGAACATTGACGAGATTGCTTCTTCCACTGATCGCCCTCACTTGGTCATTGGCACTCACTTCTTCTCACCAGCTCACATCATGAAGTTGTTAGAGATTATTCCCAGCCAGTACTCTTCCCCTACTACCATTGCCACAGTTATGAATTTATCAAAAAAAATGAAAAAAATTGGAGTAGTTGTAGGTAACTGTTTTGGATTTGTTGGCAATCGAATGTTGAAGCCTTATTACAATCAGACATATTTCTTGTTGGAAGAGGGCAGTAAGCCAGAGGAGATAGATCAGGTGCTGGAAGAGTTTGGTTTCAAAATGGGACCTTTTAGAGTGTCAGATCTTGCTGGATTGGATGTGGGTTGGAAATCTCGACAAGGGCAAGGTCTTACTGGACCTATGTTGCCTTCAGGAACGCCTGCCCGAAAGCGAGGCAGTGAGAGATATTGCCCAATTCCTGATATGCTCTGTGAATCAGGACGGTTTGGCCAGAAGACAGGAAAGGGTTGGTATCTATATGATAAGCCACTGGGTAGGATTCACAAACCTGACCCCTGGCTCTCTGAATTCCTGTCACAGTACAGACAAACCTATCACATCGAGCCACGTGTCATTAGCCAGGATGAGATCCTCGAGCGCTGTTTGTACTCACTCATCAATGAAGCATTCCGTATCTTGGGAGAAGGGATGGCTGCCACTCCAGAGCACATCGATGTTGTCTATTTACATGGGTACGGATGGCCAAGGCACAAGGGTGGGCCCATGTTCTACGCCTCCACAGTGGGGTTGCCCACAGTGCTAGAAAAGTTGCAGAAATACTACAGGCAGAATCCTGATATTCCACAACTAGAGCCTTGTGACTATCTGAAAAAATTGGCTTACCTGGGCAACCCTCCTCTGAAAGAATGGCAGAGCTTAGCAGGACCCCCTAGCAGTAGACTATGATTCAGCCTTCCAGGTTATGACTCACGTGCTTGCATCAGGAAATGCTCATGGAATTTCACTGATATTAAATCAAAAGATCCAAAGTAAGATTGCTCTGAAATACAAAGCAGCTGAACCTTCTCTTTGTGCCTTCTGTCTGATTATTCTAATGGATCAGATCTTTAGGAATGTGCTTCCTATGCCTCTGAGTCCATCTTTATTGGATAAATCATTTCGATCCCAGTGAATAAACTTGTATCAATACCATAATAGCTAAGGAGAGAAACTCAGGATTAAGTTGAGGTTTCCAAGTGCTTTGATTGTTGGAAATGTCAACAATGAATCCCCAGGGCGTCTGGGTGGCTCAGTGGGTTATTAAGCCTCTGCCTTCGGCTCAGCTCATGATCCCGGGGTTCTGGGATCAAGCCCCGCTTCGGGATCTCTGCTCAGTAGGGAGTCTGCTTCCTCCTCTCTCTCTGCCTGCCTCTCTGCCTACTTGTGATCTCTCTCTGTCAAATAAAAAAATAAATAAAATCTTAAAAAAAAAAACAAAAAACAGGATGAATCCCTGATAAACGCCACTAAGCCATAAATTCATTTTGACCCCTATCCACTTCACTCACACGGCACTGATAGGAAAACTTACGGGCCCTTCAACAAACCTTCACTCCGCAGCTCCTGACCATTTTGCACAGCACTTGGCAAACCCAGAATCCAGAGGCGGCATGAATTCAGCAGGGAAAGCTGTGGTGAAATTTAGCCCCTAGTCTCAAAGATGGAGTGGAGATAGTTGGCAGGTTCAAGTCAGCAGGAAGGGTCTCTGTGAGTGAGTAGAGAATTCACCCATGGAGAGGCAGAGGGAGTAACCAGAAAGAGAGGCAAGGTGTCAAAAACCTAACAGTGCTAACGTTGTAGGCAGAACCCGGGTGGGAGTAGTGAGGGCGTCAAGTGCTTCATACTAGAGTATGGAACTCAGAGAAGCGTGGCAGCCTATACTCGGTGTATGACTTCTGTCCACAGTGCTGTTGTTTGTGCAAAATCGTGCTTGCTGCTTTGCAAGGGGCTCAGCAATATTTGTTGTAACTTCCTGGGGACCATAGGATGTCCACAACCTGTCATTCTTTCCTATGCATAGAGAAGTAACAGAAAGTAGCCATTGTTGACTTCATGTAAGAAGGGATCTTATCTTAGAAAGCATGTCTAACTTCCTCTGAATCTATGTTAGAGTCATGATGCCAGCCTCCCTGCCATGATGAGCCTTTGTGATGCTGGGTATGGAAATTGTTGAATCTGAAATTACTGCAAAACAGATTCTGAAAAGTTTTGTTATAAGAGTTCTTCTCTTTTTACTTTTTTGTGGGGTTAAAAGTTGAGGTCCACAAATGTTTATAGCAATATTATTCATAATAGCCCCAAATTGGGAACAAGCTAAAGCTCCAGCAACAGATGAACAAAGTGTGTAATGGCCAAAGAATAGAATATTTGGTCATCGAAAGAAATAAAGTAAGTATAGAGATATATTATGACATGGCGAACCTTCAAAATTTTATGCTAACTGAAAGAAGCCAATCACAAAAGGCCATACATTGTATGGAAATTTATGGGAAATAAAATAGGCAAATCTATAGAGACAGCAGATTAGAGGATGCCTAAGGCAGGAATCATTAGGAGCTAGGTAATGGGGAGGGTTCTAATGAGGACTGGTTTCTTTTTGGGTTGATGAAAATGTTCTGAAATTACTGCGGTAATGGTTACATAACTCTGTGAATCTACTAAAAACCATTGAGTTCTTTAATTATAAATGGGTAAATTGTATGGTATGTGAATTATAACTCAAAGTTGTCAATAAGTAGGTAAACAAACGGACTCAGCTTGTTCTTCAGTGTGTTGTAAATAAACTATTTTCTCCTGCGAATCCAAGCAAAATTATCAAAAGTTCTGATAGAGGAAATTTAAATGAATATAGCATAAGTTTTCCATTATCAAAAACAAACAAACAAAAAAACCTCTGGAGTGTGCCTTAAAATTAATTTAGAATCATTTTTAAATTGTGTATTGCTGGATTTTATATAAATTGGTCCTTGAATTGAAAGAAAATAAAAAAAATTTCAGGAAGTGGTAAACTTAGTCTGCAAAATGACTTACCTTCAAATGAGTGTTAAAAGACTGGCCTGTGTATGCATGTGCACACACACACACAACCACACACACCGTTTCTTCTTTAGACCCTGAGTGGATTTTGAGTTCTTAAAACTCACTTTTGCCCTCCACTACCCTCTAGATTGGGCCTTTGAAACTAGAGTGTCTATGAATAGAATTCGTGAGTCAAAAATCCCTGAAATCTGGGGCACCTGGGTGGCTCAGTCAGTTAGCCATCTGCCTTTGGCTCAGGTCGTGAACCTGGAGTCCCAGGATAAAGCCCCGGAAGCATCAGGCTTCCCACTGAAGGGGAGTCTGCTTCTCCCACTGCCCCTCCCCCTGCTCATGTTCTCTCTCTCTCTCTCTCTCTTTCTCTCTCACTCTCCCTGTCTCTCTCTCTCAGATAAACACAATTCTTAAGAAAAAAATTTTTTTCTAAGATTTTATTTATTTATTTGATAGACAGAGATCACAAGTAGGCAGAGAGGTGGCAGAGAGAGTGGAGGAAGCAGGCTCCCTGCTGAGCAGAGAGCCCGATGCGGGGCTCGATCCCAGGACCCCGGGATCATGACCTGAGTCGAAGGCAGAGACTTTAACCCACTGAGCCACCCAGGTACCCCATCTTAAGAAAATTTTTTTAAAAATCCCTGAAATCTGATGCTGATGTTTGTGTGTATGTATATGAGTATATTGCTTAGAAGAGGTCCCATGTATTACGTCATATTTTCAAAAGTGTCTGTGACCCAATAAAAGGTTTTAAAGATTAACATTATATAATATGGGAAGAAGAAATAGGAGTTAATTTATTTTTATTTTATATCAAAGAGGCAAAACTAATTTTAATTTCTTGGGTCCTACCTACAACAGTGGGTAACATGATGAAATCTATCCAGTATATTCTATTTCATCCTGAAAATGTACTTGCTTCGAAGGGTTATTTTGTTGTTGTTGTTATTGATAACTCTAAAACTGCCTGTCTTTTTTTTTTTTTAAGCAGCTTCTGAATGACATTTTAAAAAATGTGTTCTAATGGTAATTGATGAGAACTATGTATTAGAAGTAACCTTGAAGCTTTGCAGTAATACTCCAGCTTTAAAGACGAGACTAACAGTGTTCCTTAAATCAGTAAAGCCACTGTGCAGCTGTGGTTGCTATCTACTTATTCACTTCCAGCAAGAACAGGTGTGCGTGAGAGAGATAAAAGTGTGGGATCCTAACTCCCCTGATTAATCATGTCTCAGAATTATGTATGCAAATCATACTCCATAGCAGTTAGGAACCTGATATTTCTAGAGTCTTCCATTTGTCTTTAAAATAGACACCTAGAAATCAGAAATACTGTAGACTGACTAGATTGACTGATTCTTCTTGGTAGCCATTGATGAGATTAATAGAAAAGAAGTCCTCTGGACCAAAAACAGCTTTCTGCAAGAAGAGAAAAGTCTTTGATTATTCTTGGGACTACCAATGCCAACTGCTTATCTTGCGAGTTTATGATTTTTGAGATTAACAGACAAGTTGCACTGCTTCTAAATAGGACACCACTCATACTGTGTTCCAAGAGGTGGGCCATTCACATAGAAATAATGAGAATAGCACCCCCTAGAGTTGTGCAACACCCACTATTGTTTTCAAGTCAAAAACTCCTTCCTCTGTTTATTGCTATAAGTATCTTTCTAACCAAGAGTTAGTTGATGAAAGTAAAGGGGAAGTTTTGCTTTAGTTTGGTATCTCCGAGGGGACCAAAATTTTACAAAGATTTCATCTTGTCTGTTTGTCTTTGTACTTTTTTTTTGTTTTGTTTTTGGTCTAGCATTCCGACAAAGAGGAACATAAGAGATGAACAGGAGTTTTTCATTCTTGTCTACAGTGTTCCAGAGCATGTCAATTGTAATATTTATTTATTCTCTTTCACCAAACTTAAAGGAGCTGAGCAGAATGAGAGCCTGAATGCGTCTGATAAGGCGAGCTGAGCTGGCACAATCTAGCTCTTCCGCTGCAGTCACGGTCATCCCACCTCCTCTAAAAGGAGACAGTTGCTAATTCTGGCCATAATGTGAAATCCTTAGGGTGGCTAGGTCAAAACCTTCTCCAACCAAACCACAACTGCCCTTGGATTCCCGAAAACTGCCAAGGCCTAGACAGTTGTTCATTTGCGTGTTTTGGCAGAGACTGTTGGCTGTCCCCCAGTGTTTTTCTTCTTCGGGAGTAATACACTTCTCAATTTTTCAGCTGAGCATGAGTCTGCTCACAATACGCAATACATTTGTCAGCTTCTTTTGCATCCAGTTGTGAACATGGGACTGAGATCTAGACAATGGGAGGTGCAGAGGAGCATCCCATGGCAGCTTTGGGGACCCTCCCTTAGAAATCACCTGATGTGCTTCCTTTGCCGGTTTCTTTTTTGTCCCTTCCCTCCATTTTGCTGTCTGGAACAGTGTGACAGCTGGAGTCTAACCACTATCCTGGGCCATGAGGACAAAGGTCATGCCTTAGGGATAACAGAATAGAGGGCTGTAAAAAGCCTGGTCCCCAAAGCCCTCCTCGAGCAGAGTTGCTACTCTGCCTTCCAACAGTCATTTATGTGAGAGAGAAATCAATTCCTATCATGTGTAAGTAAGCCAGTGTTACTGTAGGTCTTTAATTATCACAGGTAGGGCCCATGAGTCAGGGGGTTTTGTTTTGGTTTATTTTTGTTTTTCTCAGTGCCAGGGGTAATTCTGATGCAAAGGCAGGCTCACAAATCCAGTCTCATTAAACAGGATTTCTTATTTCAAGAAAAAAAAATTCACCAGTGTGATGTGATTTTTCAACTTGATATTGAATTGCTCATAAATTTTTATGTTCTGTTTCTCATAGAATTGTCGTAGGCAGTTCATGGAGAGGTCTGATAAGAACCTGAGAATAGGGCTTTAGATCAACATTTAGCAGGAAATAGTCTCACAGGCTTATTTGAATCTCAGATGGACTCTACCTAATGAGGGACAAAAACACCCAAAGAATGCGTGCATTATGGGAAGGAAAGGGTAGCCACAATGGCATGAAGGAAAAGAAGAATAATTCAAGAAGCAATATCTTGAATTAAACAAGCAGTATCTCTCAGCACTGACCAAAAGGGTGGTGATAAATCAGGAGTGTATGGACTTTCTGCTCAGTAGATCAGAGATCTCCAAAATGGGGCACCCTTACCGGAGGAAGTGTAAAAGATGACTCACAGAGGTTCAGGCAGAAAATATTAGAAATGACTGCTACTTATCTTTGTCTAAAAAAATAAGAAATTAATCTTTGTTAATCTTTCACATCTATATGGACACTGTTGGCCTCACCAGGCTGCATCTCACGACAGTCATATGTCAGGAATGAAGTCATCCTGCGGGGAGAGGACAAGTTCCAACATATAGAGATGGGGACAGTGGCTTCCTCCCTCTTTCGTTTGTTGTCAGCATTTTTTTTCTTTTATTTTGTTCATTTATTTGACAGAGCACAAACAGGGGGAGAGGCAGGCAGAGGGAGAAGCAGGCTCCCCACCAAGCAAGGAGCCTGACACAGGACCCTGGGATCATGACCCAGGACCCTGGGATCATGACCCAAGCCTTAGACAGATGCTCAACTGACTGAACCTCCCAGGCACCCATGCTGTCAGCATATTGAGAAATACTGCAGATTATGTATGCTGGATAAGTGGACATTTGGATTTAATTATTTAATTTAACTAAACTAACCTTCACAAAAGATTCCTTGAAAGAAAGCAAAATTGAAAATAATGCAAATAATACAAAGGTAAACAACAAGAAAACTGCAGAGCTGGTAGGTCTGATACCAGTTTTTTGTCAGGCGCTTCACAAGGTAGAATTATTTAGTCAGATTCGGCAAGAATTTGACCGAAAAGCTTTGAAATGATTGAGACGATTATTAGGAATATTAATATATAATCTACCATTCATGATGAAGCTTGCCCTAAGTGTGTATTGTGTCTTATATTAGTTAATAATATGATGAAACCATCACCTAACAAAGTGTTTTAACATGACTTATTTCATCATTATCTCATCATTTATAAATTCCTTTTTTTTTTTCAGTAGGCCCACACCCAGTGTGGAGCCCAATATAGGGTTTGAACTCATGACCCCAAGTTCAACACCTGAGTGAAATCAAGAACTGGACACCTAGGTGTCCTCATTTATAAATATCTATTTTATTGTTTTCTAATGTGCATACATATCAGTATAATAGTGAACTATACAATTTATAAACATCCTACATAATAGAGATGTATACTAAAATTTATGTGATCCTTTATCCAGACCCTCCTTTAGGAATGAGAGATTTATTTTCCTAGCTGCCAGCAGTGCTGCCAGAAAATGGCCTTCTTCGGAGATTGCCTTGCTCAAGGTCACATCTTGCTCCAAAGGGAGCTTGCATCCAATGACTGCTCAGTGCAGGAGTGTAAATGCCTGGTCCTCTTGCCCCAGCTCCAAAGGGCTGCCAGCTCTAGAGTTCCCAGTGATATTGGCCTGGGGTCTTCACTGCTACTGCACTGAAATGCAAGCTCTCCCTCTGCTCATTCCTCCTCTCTGCTTCACAGGTGTTAATCCCAAGAGCACTCCCTAATCTCTGTCTTAGAGTCTGCTTCCCAGGGAACCCAAACTATGACAGTGAACCTGCATGATCAGAAATGTTTGGGTCCATATACTCTCTATCAGCTCTTTGGTATTGGTCTAATAGATTTCTTTTGCTCTCACAGATCATTAATTTTTATGAATATTCTGGATGTGCTAGAAAATAATGTGCATTCTCTGACAAATATGGGATTCTCTCATAAGATCAAGCTTGTTAATTAAATTATGTGTGTCAAATTTTCTATTTAGCCTTGATGATGTTTTATCCGTAGTCCTCCTTGTTTTATCCACAGTCCTCCTGTGACTGGGGACAACTACCTGTGCCAGAGTGGTGACTCCTTTCCTTGGCACAAAGAGCCAGAAGTGACCGAGAGGCATGTGCGTTGTGCAAGGGCTCTTAGTAAGTCCCTGGTGGAAGTGCTTCCCTTCTAGGAACAGACTTTCAGATCTTAGAGCTTTAGTTGCTGATATTAGATGCAAGATTCTCCAAGTGGGTCACTGGCAGTAATGGCAAATGGGGCCACTTCTACTTCTGCTCTTTGGTCCCTATAACCTTGCATTCTACCTATTAGAAACGTAGCACCACATAACGGTTATTGATTAAGGGTGTGAAGTGCATCCCGGATGATTATACCCCATCCTTCAGGGATGTCCTCTCCAAGCTGGCACCCCATGGCTGACTTGAAAGAGATATTCTGTTATTCCATTAGGAAGGCCAATAGCTTCTGGGTGGTGTCGTATACAAATGAGGTAGGGAATCCATGCTCGTATGCTCAGTTCCACACCACCTTTGTTGTAAAGTTTGTCCTTTGGTCTGATGCAGTATGCTGTGGGCTCTCGTGTCATGGGATCAGATGCTTTCTAAGTCCTTGGAAAGTGCAATCCTGCAGTCTGGAAAGGAAAATCCACACATGGACTGTATGTCGATTTCAGGCACGATGAATCGCTGATCTGCTGACTGAAGAGTTTCCAATGTAATTGGCTTACTGTGAGGGGCTGGTTGTCTGAGGATAGGACAGTGCCTGGGACTAGCCGTACATTCAGCAGCTAGGTTAGCCTTGGTGAGTGGGAGGCTGTTTTGTTGGGCTCAGGCATAACTTCCATCCTTACAGCCCACTCTGTTTATAGGCTATGTGTGCCTGGCCAAAGCGGTCAAGGACACTGGCTCACTGATGTCAGCCAGCCCAGCCACTCCGCCTACTTGTTTGTTTAATTCATCTTCTATGGTAGAGGTTTTCTGGATGACATTAACATGTGATGCACAGCTCTTCACACTTTGTGCCCAATCCCATAGTTCTGTTCCTCAATTGCCCAGTTTTTGCTGTCCCCTGTCTTCCTATATGTCTCCTTCTAGGACCCAACCAACCATCTAACTATTTGGCAATTTGCCATTGCCCATATATATTCTCACCCCGAGTTTCTTCTCTTGAGTCTTTTGATTCCTTCTTCCACCATTGGCCATGAAAGTTCTACCTACTTCACTGATTATGCCATCATTTTCTCCAAACCTCCAAGATCCAGCTTAGCAGTGTATTAGTAGTGTGTCCCAGAGTCTTTACCTGGGCACTAAATTCTCTATCATGGAGAGTGCTTCCATTCAATAAGCTCTACCATAGTTCATGTCTGCCCCCCAGTTTGATCCAGCACACTCAGAGCTCACTCCGAAATGCACTCTCCTGGTTTCTAGTGATACCTATTGGCTAGTCCTGTAACTCCTTGGGGGATATAAGACTTTTCCTTCCTTAGTCTCAGCACTGCCCTAAATGGGTTATTTTGTGACTCAACTATAATCATTGTTCTGTTGGCCAGGAGGGAAGGTATTTCCTGAGCTAGGCATGTGTCTTGCAGAACAAAAGCCTCTGACTTATCTTAGAGCAAGTAGGGGTAGGGAGGAGAAGTCACAGGTCTTTAGCAAGGACAGACGAGCCTCTTCCATGGAATTTGATAGTTTCAATTTCATTAACCCACATGTCCTCGTTCCAAGTCACAGTGTCACACTTCTTCCCAATCACAGCCCTAACTTTGGCAAAGGAGAATTGGCACAAGAAAGCAACCCTCTGTGGAACTCCATTTCCCTTATAATTTAGTCCTGGGCTTGATCCTCTGTGTTTCTGCCCTGTGACTATAGTAGAGGAGTCTCCCACATGCTGCCAGGGGAGGCCTCCGACATTCGCTGTTCATCTTCCATTGGTAACTAATGACCTTCACACCTCTTATTGTGTGTCTCTAGTGCAGTGGTAGCCCCCAGTAACAGCCATCTGACTCCATGTAATTACAACTTCCTATAAACCTCTCAAATGCCCGAGATACGGCCCTCATTACCTTCTATGGGAATTCCACTTCAACTTCTCCACTGATGAAAGTTCGTGGGTTTTGTTTGTTTGTTTTTTCTGTTAGATAGGTTCAATGCCAGCATGGAGCCCTCCACTGATGAAAGTTTTAACTTTTTCACAGCTACAGCATGCTAGAAGCTTTCAATATTCCACTTTCCACCAGTGATAATGTTTTCATTGCCAGTTGCCTGGTTTATAAGGCATGTCCAAAGTCCCATTTTAGAGTTTGCTTCCTAGGACCTGTCAGCAACTGTCATAGGCCACGATCCCCAGGAAAGAGACTCTGGAGTAGAGATTCCCACGCAGACTGAAAGGAAGGAGGAGCTGAACTGCAAGGCAGGTGCAGCAAAGCTTCCTCAGGCTCCCTGAATTGAGGCAAAGGGTTGGGCTTTGTATGCCCTCCTTGCTTTCGAATGTAAGTTGCCCCCAGCGAGGCATGGCTTTGAATAACGCATCTAACTTCATCTAAGGTCAATATCCTTGGAGAAACTCTGGTCCCTGGCCTCGACTGGCAGCCAGCACTCCCGGGAGCTGAGGGAATAATTGAAGGGACAGAAAGGCAAGACCTGGGCAATGCACCACAGCGTCCAATACACAGCTCTGCCATGCTTTCACATTGCTCTCATCACACCTTATCCCTCTTTGGATCATTCACTGCCCAAAGCCCACACTCCCAGCCATCTCTCACCTCACCCCTGAATTCTCACCCCCATACAGCTCTGTACATCTCCTGACTTGATGCCTTGTCTCCTTCAGCCTTGCAAACCCTTCCCCTGAGTCCTCGAAGGACTCAATTCACAATTTGCATCTGTGGAATCTCCTCTAGTCTCAAAATGTTCTCTGAATATTCCTTTGTCGTCTTGACCTAAATTCTTCGGGTCTTCAAAGGGGGTCTCTAGTGAATGGCTTCACCAGCCAGTTTCAGAATAAATTGAGGAATAAATCAGAAGTAACTATGGGCACCAAATACCACCTTTACCAGTAGGACAGTCCAGGTGGAATGATGTGGGTTTTGGTACATTAAGTCTGCAGACTGGATAGCACTGTATTCCAGAAGTAGATCTTCCCAAACAGCGGCTGCAGTGCTGGACCAAACATTTATCTCCTCCCTCAGTTATGTAGTTTAAAATATTTCTCTACTGCATGTAAGTCATCTCAGACCCCTGTGTGAAACAGGTGAGGAATAATGAAGAGAAAAAAAAAAGAGAGAGGACTCTCAAAATCAGATAAACGATAATAGAATGGAACACGTGTCATAGGGAAATGAATAATGTAGAATATTAGTATTGGAATTCAGAGAAGGAGATGGTCACTAAAAATTTAATGCCATTAGCCTCAAGGAAGTTATCCTATTACATTTCCTCATGCATCCATCTCCCCATTCTCCTTCTGGTTGACTATACCTTCTATTCTTCTGCGTTCCATCCTTCCTTCTCCATTCTCCTTCTCAGCTAATGTCTTTGCTTCCTTCACAGAGAAAATAGAAGCAATCAGAAGAGAGCTTCCACAGGCAGCCATCAACACATCTACCCACCTCCCTGCATCTGTGCTCATATATCCTGTCTTCCCTCCTATTTCTGTGAACGAGCGATCTGTCCAAACCCAACTCCTCCACTTGACTCTAGATCCCTTCCCCTTTCACCTACTCAGATCCGTTCTCCCAGCAGAGTTTCTTCTTTCTTTTGCTCTGACTTCCCTTTCTCTGTGGCTTCTTTCCAATCAGCCTATAAGCAAGCTGTAATTTGTTCCATTACAAATACATATTAAAAAAAAAAAAAAAACACTTCCTCCTGTCTTAAAAAATCTTGATTCTCTCTCCCCTTCTAGCTACCAACACTTTCTTTCCTTCATAGCAAAACTTCTATTTCTGATGATTCTCTTGGTTTCCCATTGTTTGCCTCTCATGCTCTCTTCAGTCTACTCGAGTCAGGCTTGTATCCCTACCACTCTACCAATACTGCCTTTGTCAAGGTCACCAATTCTCTTCTGCTGAATCCAATGGTCAATACTGATTCTCGTCCTACTTGATTCATCTTTCATTCCCTCTTCCTTCCAAAGCTTGCTTTACCCAATTCCATGATATCACCACTCTTTTGATTTCCCCCACCTCACTAGCGTCCTGCTTGGATTCCACTGTTGGTTCTTCATCTCCATCAACTCCAAATGTTGGAAGGCCTTGAGGCTCAGTCTTTAAACCTCTTCTTCTGTTCGTGTACACCTACTCACTTGGTGATCTCAATTGCACAACTTTAAATATCA
Organism: Mustela nigripes; assembly: GCF_022355385.1. Taxonomy (NCBI): domain Eukaryota; kingdom Metazoa; phylum Chordata; class Mammalia; order Carnivora; family Mustelidae; genus Mustela; species Mustela nigripes. The sequence goes on from NC_081558.1 coordinate 111,988,506, forward strand.
TCTATGCACTGAAAACTCCTAAATTCACACCTTTTGCATGGACCTCTCTCCTGTTTGTCTCGTCTACTTGAAATTTACATTTGGATATCTAATGGATGTCTAAAACTTATTATGTTTAAAATTGAGCTCTTAATACCTGTCAATCCCCTCCCCCACGTATAGGCTTTTCTTTCCCATTTTCAGTTAGTCCCTTCTGGCTATTTACTCAGATCATAAACCTTAGGATCTTCTCTGACTCTCCTCTCTCACTCTCCATATCTAATCTATCAGCAAATCTTGGTGGCTTTACCGGCAAGTAAAAATGCAATGCCACAAAGCCCCATAACTTCTCTGTCCTCTCTCCTATTTCTCTGCTTGAATCATTCTGTTTCACCAACCTGGCTTCCTTGGTGTTCTCAGCTATGTCAAGCAAGCTCCCACCCCAGGGCCTTTCCGCTTCCTCTTCTGGCAACCTGAAACTCACTTCCTTCAGCTGTTTGCATAGGTTGCTCTCTCTCTCTCTCTTTTTTTTCTGTTTCAATGTCACCTTATTAGAACTATCTCTGTCTACTGCACATACAATAGCAATAATTCCTTTCCCCAATGCTTCCTATCTCTTTGACACTGCATTTTCTCCATAGTTCAATTAATAACTGACATATTATATATTTCTTTGTTTCTTTGCTTATTTTCTCTGCTCCCTCTCCAAATGCAAGTTCCCAGAAAGCAGGTGTTTTGGAAACAAAGATTGCTCATTAACTGTTTATTTAAAAAGTATCTAGGGGGCCCCTGAGTGGCTCAGTCATCTGGCTTCAGCTCAGATCATGATCCCAGGGTCCTGGGATTGAGCCCCACGAGCCTCCACGGGAGGTCTGTTCTCCCTCTCCCACTCCCCCAGCTTGTGTTTGCTCTCTCACTGTGTCTCTCTCTGTCAAAAAAATAAGTCAAATCTTTTTAAAAAATTAAATAAATAAATAATATCTAGCACACCCTAACATAAAGTGGTGTAAGAACCAAATTTCCATTGGCAACCTGAATTTTGTCTTGTCTACCTACCCCTAGCTTTATTTTTATTATTTTTTAAAGATTTTATTTATTTATTTTGGAGAAAAAGAGAGAGAGAGAGAGAACGTGCACGGTGGGGGGCCAGGGGCGGGGGAGAGGGAGAAGGACAAAGCAGGCTCCACACTGAGCACAGAGCTCACGTCAGGGCTCTGGGCTTGATCCCATGATCCTTGAGATTATGACCTGAGCCTAAACCAAGAGTCAGGTACTCAATTGACTGAGCCACCCAGGTTCCCCCCAACTTTAGAACACATGATCCAATAAAATTTTTCCTAATTTGTGACTTAAATTAAAAAATGCCACAAAAAGGCTAAAAATCAAATTACATTTTATGGTATAATTAACAAATTCTCTTTACTTAAGAAAATAACATTACCTAAAAAGAAATCTAAAATTCTAGAATATTTGTTGTTAGAATACATGGAAATTTGAAATTTGAACTATTGAAGAAAATCTTTGTTGTGCTATATCACTATATTTTCAATGATCCAAGTGGTCCTGGAGACTATCTCATCATTGAGACTCTATGTCAGAAGATGGAACAAACCTTATTAAGTAAAATTTAAATAAATCATTCCAAGAAGTAGGTATTCAGACTGGGGGTTTTTTTGTTGTTTTTTTCTTTTTCTTTTCTATTTCTTTCTTTCTTTCTTTCTTATTTTTTTTTTTGCTGCACTCCCCACTAGATGGTGCTGCTAAGAAGTTTTCTAGAAAATTCCAACTTCACGGGTTCACTTTTAACTAAGCAATGGAATATAATTCATATGTTTAAGGATGGTTCTTTAATAACATTTGCTTTTATAACTTTAGACAAAACATTCTGTGGGCTTCTAGAGCTGGTATGTGGATATGATGTGGGTCAGTTTCATCAATAATAGACAGTCTGAGTAGGTGGAAATCAGAGATAGGATTTCAGCTGCAACAACATTTGAAATTATTCAATATTCAGCAGTCATCATGTGCTTGGCTTCCAGTAACTTTTCCCGGAAGCTTCAGCAGGCCTCCTGAATTGCAAATGTCATTCAATCTGCAAGAGTGAACATTATAATACTATTTCAACTTAAAAACCCAGTTACTTATTCTTGTGGTTCATGAAAAGCCAGCTTTATTAATTGTTTAAAATAAGGGCAAGAGTTTTTAAAATAGAAATTGAACAGGTGGATTTATGGTTCTTTCTATGAAGATATTTTGTCTATTAGGCAGAAAATTCAGGATTTTTTCCGTGTGTAATACACAAATGTAATAGTAGGAGTTACTGATAAAATACAGCAATTAGTCCTCTTGACCACTTCCTTAGAGACCATTTCAGTGGGAAAACACGATGAGCTAGATAGTCAGATTTTACAATTTGCTATGGATTTGAGGCTTTTATGGAAATTTAAGGATCAAAGACTTCCTTTACTTTATCCTCTGTGGAAATAAAAGTTTGCTGTGAAAAAGCATTACATTTTATTTTCTAGATGATAATTCCAGCTTCTTTACTGTTTACACATTGATTCTATTTCCCATCTTTTAATCACTTTTTCCAGCTTTATTGTGATATAAGTGATTTTCAACATCACATAAGTGTAAGGTGATGCTCTGTGAAAAATGATTGCCATAATAATGTTAGTTAATATCCATCACTTCCTATAATTACCTTTCGTATATGTGTGTGGTGAGAACATTTAAGATAAATTCTCTTAGCAACTTTCAAGTGTATAGTACATTATTGTTAACTAGAGTCACCTTGCTGTACATTAGATCCCAGAATCTATTCATCTTATAACTGGAAGTTTGTACCTTTTGATCACCTTCCCCCTCCAGCCCCTGGCAACCACCAATCTACGCTCTGCTTCTGTGAGCTTGGTTTTTTAAGATTCCACATGTAAGTGAGATCATACAGTATTTGTCTTTCTGTGTCTGACTTATTCCACTTAGCATTATGCCCTCAAGGTTTATCCATGTTTGTCTCGAATGTCAGAATTTAATCGCTATTGTTCCTTTCTCCTACTGTTACCAGAACGGGGTTGGAGGAAAGGAAAGGCATCATTTACATAATCATTTGCCTACTCATCTACATGTATTTGCATAAGTTATGAATCTCTCTGAGTAGCAGACCCAAGGAAGGAGAAGAGGAGCGTGGAGTGGGGGTTGGGACTTCGCAAAGGTCTCCAGGGACTTCCCTTCAGGAAGCAGAGAATCTGGATGACAGCATTCTGGGGACTCAGGAGAGCCAGACCAGTAGATCTCCCGGCTTAAGGGCATTGAGGCTGCGGGAGGATACCGACTGTGAAATCGTCACTGGAAAGAGCAAAAGAGGAAAGAAAAGTAGACAGCATAAGCAAAATTCAATGTACTTCTTTTCTCTGCAGCTGATGTTCCCACTTCCTGGTATCTCAGCCTTGGGGTGAGACCAGCCGGACCTCGGGTCCAGGGATCAGCAGCTGTCCAGCCAGGCTGCGGGGGGATCATGGCCCCAGCACACAGACCTCTTTCTTCTTCCTTGGAGGGAGTGGAAAACTGCTGTAAGTGGAGCTTTGTTGCTTGGTCTCTTCATCCCCAGTTATCAGAGGAAAGCTCTGTGTAGCAGCCTGTCTCCCATTCCCTGGCAGGCGAACAACACAAAGAGAAATAATCCCAGCATATGAACACCCTCTTTTCACTCCTGGGCCTTTAGGCAATTTGGCAGGTCTAGCCCAGAACCCAAAGCCAGAATCTGGCTTAAGCAGGAGGGGGCAGCTTGGAGAGGCATCTTGATCTGCTCCCCCAGACTCATTTGCTTCTTTGCCTCCCTCTACAATAGGTAGTTGAATTGTTAGAGCCATAAATGCCAAACTTTTGAGATCACACCTTTCTTGGTTGGTTGAGAGAGTGCACCCTTAATATGCTTTAATAGATGTGAAATAATCATTGTGTGTTTTTCAAATTTTTGTTTTATTTTATTACTGTTTTTTAAAATTCCGTATTTAAATTCAATTTCATTTTAATCACAGAAAAAAAGCTTCCGCAACACTTACTACTGCAGGACACTGTTCTAAATATTCTGCATGTGTTAACTCACTTAATTTTCACAACAACTCTCTGTAGTAGTATTATTATCTCCGTCTAATAGATGAGGAAACTGAAGCAGAGAAAGGATTCTTTTCCAAGGACATATATAGGCAAACCCAAGATTTTAACCCAGGCAGTCTGATCCCAGGGTCTGTGTTCTTAACTTTTAAGTCATGCAGTATGTACTTACTTATAATTACAAACATGTGTATATACCTTGTGAAACATAAATATACATAGATATTTTTAAAAATTTTTTGAGAGAGAGAGAGAGAGCAAGCGCTTGAGTACAGAGTAGAGCAGAGGGAGAGGGAGAGAGGGAGAATCTCAAGCAGACTCAGCACTTAGTGCTGAGTCTGACATGAGGCTCGATCTCACCACCCTGAGATCATGACCTGAGCTGAAATCAAGAGTTGGATGCTCAATGGACTGAGCCACCCAGGAGCCCCCATACATGGATGTTTTTAATGGTAAGGGTAAAAATAAATATAAATAGAATTTCAGATATATTCTTCCTTTACCCAACGGACTATTTTATAGTCTCCCATTTTAGAGACCACTCTTTGAGACTATGGAACCCTGTGGAAAGAGGTTGGCCATGGCAGACCCAGGGAATATGAGCTATACCACTGCACCCTTCACAGAGTGGGCATCCAGATCTTTCCAGCATTAGGGTCCCATTTAAAATTTAAAAAAAAATTTGCAAGTGCTGGGGTGCCTAAGTGGCTCACTCGTTAAGCGTCTGCTTTTGGCTAAGGTCATGACCCCAGGGTCCTGGAATTGAGCCCTGCATTGGGCTCCTTGCTCCACAGGAAGCCTGCTTCTCCATCTCCCACTCCCCCTGCTCACTGTGTGTGGTTTCTCTCTCAGATAAATAAATAAAATCTTTTTAAAAAATATTTTATTTATTTGACAGAGATCACAAGTAAGCAGAGCAGCATGCAGAGAAGGGGAGGAAGCAGGCTCCCTGCCGAGCAGAGAGTCCAATTCGGGGCTCGATCCCAAGATGCTGAGATCACAACCCAAGCTGAAGGCAGAGGCTTAACCCACTGAGCCACCCAGGTGCCCCAAATAAATAAAATCTTTAAAAAAAATTTGCAAGTGCTCATGTAAGAGTTGTACTTTCCATATCTCTTGATTGAGAAAGGAGACTATGATTTAGGCTATTAAGTAACACTCATGCTTTTAAATGAAACCATTTTATTAGCTACAATAGCATCAGTGCACTGTAGGAAACATTCTGGGTATATGCAAGTCACAATCATTTTTCCATGTACATACAATACCTGGTATACTTAGAGACTTGCCTGCATATTATGCTAATCCCAGGCTGGGCACATATATAACCTCTATGGCTGTTGAGATCTGCTGGTTTGGTGGAGTCTGGGGTCAGGAACCAGCCAGAACTGAATTGAACTCTAGTTCCACATGTGTGACTTGGGATAAGTAACAAACCCCAGGGTTTCCTCATTTGTAAAATTAGGAGAACACATCCTCGCTTGTTTGTTGTAAAGAGAGCTGTCAATGAAAATTCTCTGGTACAGAATGACACAATAGGGTCGCCTGGGTGGCTCAGTTGGTTAAGCAGCTGCCTTCGGCTCAGGTCATGATCCCAGCGTCCTGGGATCGAGTCCCACATCGGGCTCCTTGCTCCGCAGGGAGCCTGCTTCTCCCTCTGACTCTGCCTTCCACTCTGTCTGCCTATGCTCACTCTCGCTCGCTGTCTCTCTGACAAATAAATAAATAAAATCTTTAAAAAAAAAAAAAAAAAAAAAAAAACAGAATGACACAATAAATCAAACTCTGGAAAGGCTCAAGTGACCTGAGGCCAACGGAAGTGCCCCATCCCCCCCAGAAGTCAAGGCAAACCTGTGAGGGAGGGAGGCAGAGTTCAAAGCCAGTTCCCAGAGAAAGGGCTTCAAACAGCCAGCCTTCAAGAACATGTGAAGGTGATAACTGTAAGTGTTCAGCCTCCTGGGGGTAGGAGCCTGGAGCTCGAGGCCCTGGGGGAAGCAGAGTTGCTTCCTGACTGCCCTAAGCCCTGCACAGCAACCAAAACAGCAGGGGTACCCTTCCCCCGTCTGTCTAGTCAGACTCAGAATTAAGATCAGCTCTTGGTCAGGCTCTGAAGTATGTCCTAAACTGATGGTTCTCAACTCTGACAGCACGGGCAAATCAATCCAGGGAGCTTTGAAAAAATACTGACACTTGGATTCACCCCTCGAGATTCTGACTTAATTGGCTTTGGATGAGGCCCTGGCACTGGTATTTTTATAAGGTCCCTATGAGTTTTCCATGTGCATCAGGGCTGAGAACTACTGTCTAGATTCATGTGAGCAGCTTTTGTAGGACTAAGAGTGATGTCAAAACTAGTGGCCAGCAATGAGATAGACAGCAGCAGAGGTGCAAGACCTTTCTTAGGACTGTTGTGGGCCCATACTGTGCTAAGAACACAGACGTTCAAGAGCTAGGACTGTCTCCCTGCCCACAAGAAACTTACAACCTTGTTGGGGAGAAACACATAGGTTGCTGTGACGTTTCGAAGAGGGCTTTTGGTTCAGCAAGGACATATCAAGGAAGGCTTCCTGGAGGACTTACCGGCTCATAAAGGGTAAAGTCACAATCCAGATGAAGACGAGAAAGGGAACAGTCCCCCACAAAGGCTTAGAGGTATGAACCACGCAGTGAGGCTGTGACGGTTAATTTTTTGTGTAAACCAGATGGGGCCACCGGGGGGCCCAGATATTTGGCTGAACATTATTTCTGGGTGTGTCTGTGGGGGTGTTTCTGGATAAGGTTACCATTTGAATTGGTAGACTGAATAAAGAAAAATGTCCTTCTCAAGGGGGGTGGGCCTCCCCGACTGAGTCCCGAATAGGAAGAAAAATAGGCAGAGAATTCTCTTTCTGCCTTATATCTTAGAGCTGGGGTGTTGGTTTTGCCCTGCGTTCAGACTCAGCCTTGCATTGGAACTATACCATTGTTTCTCTTGGATCTGGACTTCACAATCTCTATAACTGTGCGAATCTATTCCTTATTAAAACAAAACAAAACAACTCTTTATATATTGGTTCTGCTTCTCTGAAGAACCCTGAGTAATACAGAAGGTATATTCGTTGGGGTGGGGATGGGAGAATGACAATGCGATTTGGAATTATAGAGAAAAAAGCAAGTGGGGCAATGACATTAGTTTGGTGGGGTGATGGGGTATAGAGGACGTGGATGGGACAACTGGGCAGGCTGGAGGTGGCTGGCTGGGGCAGCTGGACTGGCTTGAGCTGGGCCTCCGCTGGCAGTGTGAACGGAGAGAACCACAGATCTGTCTTGTCCACATAAAGCTGTTCTGGACCCCAAGCTGGAAGAGGAGGGACCACAGGGCTCTGGACAAACCTAGCCAAAGCAGATGCTAGACAGGAAGGGGGGCCACCTTCGCTGAGTTAGAGCACCTCTGGGCTCACGTGGAAAGCAAGTCCTGGGCATACTGCTGGGATAAGGCCTTTTAACAGATAGAGTGAGACTTCAGGCCATCCCGAAAGTCAGTCCAGCACCACTGCTCCCCTCCCGTGCACCTCTCACCCCCTCCTATTGCCCCAGCTGGCAACACTTCCCAAAGCTACCTCCCTTAGGAGCTCAATAATACCTGTTTATTCTCAAGAATACATTTCGTTCAAAAGAGTTGGTTTTTTCCTTTGAGTTTTTGTATGTCCATCCTGTCTCTGATAATGTTCTTCATGCTTCTATGATCAGAAATTTGTTTCTTCTCCACCACTAGGATAAGTGTTTTTCATTTATATTTCTAGATCATTTAACCAGTTTGTTCTCATTTATATGTAACGCTCTGATTCATGATAATATTATTCACTTGGCTCCTGGCACTGTGCTAAGTGTTCTACTGTGTTACTAAGTTGCTCCTCAAAACTACCTTCAAGATAGGTGTTATCAGTCCCATTGTGCAAAGAGTGAAAAGGAGTCTTAGGAATTTTAAGAACTTGCCATAGTTGAGCTGATTCTAATTTGGTTCTTAACCACTGCGTAAGTGAATGCTTTTTTATGCCAGTATCTGATGGTCTTAATAGCATTTGTTAGTGATGCCTTTCCTCACAGCACTTTTTCTGATGTGTCCTACTCAAACTCTTTGAATTAACCTGTTATATCTCTATTTTTTCTGATGTAACAACTTAATTATGCTTTTAACATAGTGCTTTATTGCCTTTATAATTCTCACTTTGTACTATGTTTCAAAATTTACTAAAGCAAAATATTAAGTAGGGTAAGTCTGCCACCATTATGCTTTTTAAGATAAGCATTGTTAAGCATTTTTCTTGTTATTATACCAGAGGAATCATACTCTTCATTTTTAGGCACCTTAATCTGTGAGGCTTTCATAAATCTACATCCTAAGCTTGACAGACTATTGTATTTATTTTCCTAATCAAGTGCAGGCATAACACTCAATTTATTAACTCTCTCTATAATTTCTCTAGATAAACAAGTCTACCCCTGTGCATTCAATCTGCTTTTGTTGTAAGAGCAACAATAGAAATCCATTTTTATTGTATTTCCTTGTTGTGTATCAGTATATATACTGACATTATACATATATAATAAATACAGTATATACATACATACACATTTTTTAGTGTCAGTTCTGCAGCTGAACTCATTACGTTTGGTAATTTTTTTTTAAAAATTTATTTATTTATTTGACAGAGATCACAAGTAGGCAGAGAGGCAGGCAGAGAGAGAGAGAGAGAGAGAGGAGGAAGCAGGCTCCCTGCTGAGCAGAGAGCCCGATTCGGGGCTCGATCCCAGGACCCTGGGATCATGACCTGAGCCAGAGGCAGAGGCTTTAACCCACTGAGCCACCCAGGTGCCCCACGTTTGGTAATTTTTGATCTCCTTCGATTTCTAGGTCTGCAATCATGTCATCTGTAAAACAGATACTCTTGCTTCTTCCTTTCTAATATTTATACAGAATATTTTCTTCTTAAATAGTTATTAGTGATGTTTCTAGAACAAGAGATCCTGATTTGAGAAAACCAGTGTGTTTTTTCTTTAAGAATACCAGTGTGGGGTACCTGGGTGGCTCAGTGGGTTAAGCCTCTGCCTTCAGCTCAGGTCATGATCCCAGGGTCCTGGGATCGAGCCCCACATCGGGCTCTCTGCTCCGCAGAGAGCCTGCTTCCTCCTCTCTCTCTGCCTGCCTCTCTGCCTACTTGTGATCTCTCTCCTTCTGTCAAATAAATAAATAAAATCTTAGAAAAAAAAAAAAGAATACCAGTGTGTTGGGGCACCTGGGTGGCTCAGTGGGTTAAAGCCTCTGCCTCTGGCTCAGGTCATGATCCCAGGGTCCCGGGATTGAGCCCCACATCAGGCTCTCTGCTCTGCAGGGAGCCTGCTTCCTCCTCTTTCTGCCTGCCTCTCCGCCTACTTGTGATCTCTGTCTGTCAAATAAATAAATAAAATCTTAAAAAAAAAAAAGAATACCAGTGTGTTTCTTCTTTGTTTTCCGTATATACTCCATCATATTTAGACTGGAAATCCAACATAGCTATTGTAGCCTTAGTTTCCTATTTGGAATAGCTGAAGTTAAAAATAGTTTGGAGGCCGGCACCTGCTGGCAGTCAGGTGAGCCTCTGACTCTTGGGTTTGGCTCAGTGTGCCTCAGAGTTGTGGAATGGAGTCCCTCCCCAGCTCCCAGCTCAGCATGGGGTCTGCTTGGGACTCTCTCTACCTCTGCCTCACCCCTCCCCAACCCCAACATGTGCACTCTCTCCCCCCCACTCCACTCTCTAAAATAAATAAATACATATATTTTTTTAAAGATTTTATTTTATTTGACACACAGAGAGAGATCATGAGTAGGCAGAGAGGCAGACAGAGAGAGAAAGGGAGAAGCGGGCTCCCCACTGAGCAGAGAGCCTGATGCAGGTCTCGATCCCAGGACCCTGAGAGCATAACCTGAGCCAAAGGCAGAGGCCCAACCCACTGAGCCACCCAGGTGCCCATAAATAAATAAATCTTTTAAAAAAATAGTTTGTATCTTTAGGGTAAATACCCAGTAGTGCAATTGCTGGGTCATAGGGCAGTTCTATTTTCAACATTTTGAGGAACCTCCATGCTGTTTTCCAGAGTAGCTGCACCAGCTTGCATTCCCACCAACAGTGTAGGAGGGTTCCCCTTTCTCCGCATCCTCGCCAGCATCTGTCATTTCCTGACTTGTTTATTTTAGCCATTCTGACTGGTGTGAGGTGATATCTCATTGTGGTTTTGATTTGTATTTCCCTGATGCCGAGTGATATGGAGCACTTTTTCATGTGTCTATTGGCCATCTGGATGTCTTCTTTGCAGAAATGTCTGTTCATGTCCTCTGCCCATTTCTTGATTGGATTATTTGTTCTTTGGGTGTTGAGTTTGCTAAGTTCTTTATAGATTTTGGACACTAGTCCTTTATCTGATATGTCGTTTGCAAATATCTTCTCCCATTCTGTCAGTTGTCTTTTGGTTTTGTTAACTGTTTCCTTTGCTGTGCAAAAGCTTTTGATCTTGATGAAATCCCAATAGTTCATTTTTGCCCTTGCTTCCCTTGCCTCTGGTGATGTTCCTAGGAAGATGTTGCTGCGGCTGAGGTCGAAGAGGTTGCTGCCTGTGTTCTCCTCAAGGATTTTGATGGATTCCTTTCTCACATTGAGGTCCTTCATCCATTTTGAGTCTATTTTCATGTGTGGTGTAAGGAAATGGTCCAATTTCATTTTTCTGCATGTGGCTGTCCAATTTTCCCAACACCATTTATTGAAGAGGCTGTCTTTTTTCCATTGGACATTCTTTCCTGCTTTGTCGAAGATTAGTTGACTGTAGAGTTGAGGGTCTATTTCTGGGCTCTCTATTCTGTTCCATTGATGTATGTGTCTGTTTTTGTGCCAGTACCATGCTGTCTTGATGATGACAGCTTTGTAATAGAGCTTGAAGTCCGGAATTGTGATGCCACCAACTTTGGCTTTCTTTTTCAATATCCCTTTGGCTATTCGAGGTCTTTTCTGGATACAAACGTAGTGATCCAAAGGGGCACTTGCACCCGAATATTTATAGCAGCAATGTCCACAATAGCCAAACTATGGAAAGAACCTAGATGTCCATCAACAGATGAATGGATCAAGAAGATGTGGTATATATACACAATGAAATACTATGCAGCCATCAAAAGAAATGAAATCTTGCCATTTGCGACAACATGGATGGAACTAGAGCATATCATGCTTAGCGAAATAAGTCAAGCAGAGAAAGACAACTATCATGTGAGCTCCCTGATATGAGGAAGTGGTGATGCAACATGGGGGCTTAAGTGGGTAGGAGAAGAATCAATGAAACAAGATGGAATTGGGAGGGAGACAAACCATAAGTGACTCTTAATCTCACAAAACAAACTGAGGGTTGCTGGGGGGAGGGGGTTTGGGAGAAGGGGGTGGGATTATGGACATTGGGGAGGGTATGTGCTTTGGTGAGTGCTGTGAAGTGTGTAAACCTGGTGATTCACAGACCTGTACCCCTGGGGATAAAAATATATGTTTATAAAAAATAAAAAAATTAAAAAAAATAGTTTGGTGGAAGCTCAAAGCAAAATAAGCAAGAAAAAAAATTTTTAAAAGATTTTATTTGAGAGACAGCCAGAGAGAACACAAGCAGGGGGAGAGGCAGAGGGAGAGGGAGAAGCAGGCTCCCCACTAAGCAGGGAGTGTAATGCGGGGACTGGTCCCATGTCTTGGGATCATGACCTGAGCTGAAGGTAGACACCTAACTTAACAAAATTAAGAAAAGAATTTTTTAAGAAGTGTATCATTAAGTCATCAGAAGCCTTTGTTCCTACTCCCTTTTCTTGGGCATTGCTAAGTTATTTTGCACAGGTGAGCCTCTTGAATTGGTCTCTCCTTGGATCTTAGATTCCTTAGTGCCACAGTCTGTAAATAATAAGCATCCCTGCCCCGAGGTGCAGATATTTTTCTTCTCACCAGTCCCCCTTCCTCCACATCCTTGAGTAAAGGCTATATTCTCATATAAGAGAAATTCTTTTAAACAATGATGTCCAAGAATCTACACTTCTGATGGATTACTGAACTAAATTCCATATGACAAAAAGCAATCTCTGAATTATCAACACCTGATTTTCAAAGTTCTCATCAGGAAAAGAATTCTAGCCAACAACTTATTAAAATCTCTTTGGATAAAACATGTATATCTATTTCCATTTTTCTGTTAATGTGATGTGCTATATTAGTTTTACTCTGGGGCACCTGGGTGGCTCAGTTGTTAAGTGTCTGCCTTCAGTTCAGGTCATGATCCCAGGTGCCTGGGATTGAGCCCTGCATCAGGTCCCCTGTCCAGCACAGAGTCTGCTTCTCCCCTTCCCTCTCCCCCTGCTTGTGTTCTTTCTCTTGCTGTCTCTTTCTCTGTCAAATAAATAGATAAAAATGAAAAAAAAAATAGTTTTACTTCTTTGAACTAGTCTTACATTTTCTAGAATTAAAAACAGTGACGAGTACATGCATTTTTCTCCCTTTTTGCTCACATAAGATCTTAATTTTTTTAAAAAAGATTTTATTAAGCAGCCTTCCCATTTCTTCTCTTCTGCTTTCCTCCTACCATGCATTTGGGTGAATAAATCAGCCAAGGCCTATTGTGCAAACCTGGCCATATAGTTCCCTGTTTCTTTGACTTCCTCATCTTTGCAGACAATTAGAGGGCAGAGAAATCCCAAGAAGAAGAAGGCCTCACTTACTTTTTTACCAGAGAGCTCTACATTGGGGTATGGATGCCTGGACCATGTTAATAAAGAGGTATTTTGTTTCAGATCTGTAATTATTTATTGTGCCTAGCTTCCTTGGAGCCTGGTAGGGAGAGGAGAGGGAAGTAGCTAGCAAAGCAGGGTTTGGGCATTGCCGGGTCCTTATCTGTAATAACACAGTAAGAAAACATCCTAAAAACTAACAGTGGGTAGAAAACAAAAAGGAGTAATCATTTTAACTGCATCAAAGGAGAAGCCAATTTGTCTTCACAGCTCTAAGGTAGAAGGAAGAGCAGGGGCCTTTGGAAATATATGGCTTCTATTTCCTTCTCCAACAGGAATAGATTGTGGAATGAGTGGTTTTATGCCCTTGGGCAAGTCACATTGTCACTTTTCTATGCCTCCACTTTCCTAAGTAATAAAAGGGATGTTTTACTTAACTAATTCTGTCAATCTCTGAATCTATACATTTCTACACTCAGTCACCTTCTAAGATATTCACCCTGTCAGCTTCCAAATAGGCTCATTTGGCTTTAGATGGACCCCCATGGGAGACGCGAGAAGGGTAGGGACACCCCAGTTCTGTGCTTTCTGGAAATCACAACAGCTGCTACTGGGGCTTGGCCCTCTCTTTGGGAAGTAGAGAATGAACACCCTGGGGGACAGCAGCTCCCTGGGAAAAGCCAGCTGCCAGTGAGGGCAAAGACTTGATCCTACCCTTATTTCATCCTGGATGAGCTCTGCTCAAGACTGAAGACAGAGTAATGTCCCAGATTCTACACTCAGGCTAAGCAGGAATGAGTAACAGGAATGAGAGAGAAAACAAGCCTTATCCTTGCCCTTGACATTGGAGCAGAGCGTAGGTTCATTTTCCAAACAGCTATATAAAGAACTGAAATGCAGCCACCACTGACACTATACTTGGAGCTAACCGCATTGGTAAGTTCTTTGTACCTGATCCATTGACAGAGGGGAAAAAAGTGGGACTCCTGGAAAAAACTTCCAGTGTTGTAATGCTACGTGACATCTTCAGGCAACTAATTTCATACAGACTATTTTTAAATTTTATTTTATTTATTTGATGGAGAGAGAGAACAGGAGCACGCAGGAGACAGCGCAAGCAGAGAGGAGTGCCCGAGGGAAATGAAGCTTGATATGGGACTCAATCACCGGTCCCTGGGATCACAACCAGAGGCAAAGACTGAGCCACCCAGGTGCCCCAATACTATTTTTGAGATATAATTGACATATAACATTATATTAGTTCCGGATGTATAACCAAATAATTTCATATTTATATATCCTGTGAAATGATCACAATAAATCTAGTTTACACCCATTAACACATATAGTTACCAATTATTTTATGAGGTGAATTTTTAATATTTACTACCTTAGCAACTTTCAAATATACAAAACAGTATTATTAACTATAATCACCATGTCATACCTTACAGCCCCAGGACCTACTTATCCAATACCTAGAAATTTGTATCCTTTGACCACCTTCACTCATTTCTTCCCCCACCCCACTTCACACTCCTGGCAACCACCAATATGTTCTCTGCATCTATGAGTTCAGGGGTGTGTGTGTGTGTGTGTGTGTGTGTTTTGTTTTAGATTCCAGGTATAAGTGAGATCGTACAGTATTTGTCTTTTTTAGTCTGGTTTATTTCACTGGTATGTTTCAGCATAATACCCTCAAGGTCCATACATGTTGTCACAGGATTTCTTTCGTTTTTATGGCTGAATAATATTCTCAGACTGACTTCTAAAATAACAGTATCTTTTTTTTTTTTTTTTTTTTTTTTTAATCTGCCCTGCCATCCAGCCTCCTGGTCTGTGCTGGACACAAGCTCATACTATATTGGGCATGTCAATTGTGGTTTCTCCATGCCCTCAGTCCCTTCTACGGGAAGTGGTCCACCCATGGGTCCTGTCAAAATTTAGGTGTTTTTTTACATCATGTGACTTCCCCCTCTCTTCCTTCAGCTGGGGATGGCTATTAAGATGGTCTTTGAAACAGATCCTCATTCTCAGTTTAAACCCCAGGGGAAAAGGAGAAGGTAGGTCCTCTCAGGAACTGAATTAGAAAGGATATCCTATCTAATATAGAATTAGGTAGGATAGAACTAGATAACCTATCTAATTCTAACTGAATTAGAAAGGATAATTCTAACTGAATTAGAAAAGGATACTCTTTTCTTTACAAAGGAAAAGAATAGGTGGGGTTAGGACTATAAGGGGTCAAAGTTAGTCAGATACTACGAGAGAAGAGAAGCTATCAGGTGGAAAAGAGAAAAGGTAGAAAGAATAAATATATTGGTGACGGGAGCATCAACACATGCGGAGCCCTATTTCTGAAACACCAGTGTGAAGCTCTGTCAGCTCCTACTGCCATTGTCTGAGGGCTGCTTTGGTTGAAATCCCAGTTCCTGGAGGCCTGGATATTCCTTGGTTTCCTGGGTTTCCTTCTTGTACCACGTACCTCCTGAAATTCAACTTTCCATTACTTATGGTACTTGCAACACACACAGACACACACCCACAGACACACACACACACACACTCTCACTCACCCTCCTGTACTGGGAGCTCTGTGACATCCCACATTACTGTGGGAGCTCCACAGTGATGGGCACTGTGTGATGACTTTTGTGCTCTCTACACTGAATGGTGGGGGCAATCCACGGTATGTTGAAGTGGCCTTCATGGGGAGGTAATGGCCATTATTATAACACAATCATAATGTTAGCTACGACTTCTGAAAGTAGTTATTTTGTGCCAGGAGCTTTCCTTTGCGTTAAAAATCATTACCTCGCTTAATCACAACAATTCCATTAAAATTGGTGTTCTTAACCCTGTGTGCAGCTGAGGGAATGCCAGCTGAGAGGATAAGTAACGTGCCCAGGGACCCTGGTGAGTAAGTGGTGGAGGCAAGATTTGAACTTAGTGCTGCCTGACTCCAAAACTCACACCCTTTTTACTCTGTTGTGACGTCTTCCTCAGGAATGCTGTTAAGTCCAGCTTCTCTTGAAGTGGAGTTCAGCCCTGCAGACAGCAGTGTTTCAAACATGTTTGGCTTTGATAGTTTAAGGAAGGTAGGAACCTTTCATTTTAACATAGTCTCCACCGCTCCCTATTACTTCATACCCAGGACTCTTCTCTCTGTTGTGTTCTTTCCCTATCCCACAAAGGCACTGGAGTTCGCAGCGTCTGTGAGGACAGCTCCCTGATGTGTAAGGACATTTTCTCATGTAGAGCACCCTATTTCAGACTTCTTTGTACCATGCCTCCAAGTAACAGTGTTCCCAAAAAGATGACTCTCAGCTACTTTGATCTCCACACATTCCAAGTTAAACTTTTTCCCTTCCTCTCTAAACATTCCTTCCTCTTTGCTCCCTAACTGATGACCAGCATTGTCCCTGAAACTCCTTTATTCCCACAACCAAATAACCTCAAGTTTTATTAATTTTACCTCTTCAGGGGTTACTCCTTCCCTCTTCCCGCCCTTCCCTCCCCTCTCCCTGCCACTGCTCAGGCCTTCTTCATCTTCCTCCTGGGCCAGCCACTGCCTTATCAGGTCTTGTCCCAGTAAATGTCTCCTGCTAGCTCATTCCCGAGTTAGCATTTAAAATGCACATTTGATTGCTTCTCGGCCTTTTGGCTAAGATCAAGTGTAAAATGCACAGTTGATCCTTCACTCTGTGCTCAGAATTCCACCATGGTGCCTGTACTAGTTATCTCTTGCTGTATAACAAGTGGCCCCACAATGCAGAGGCTTAAATATTATCTCACAATTTCTGCGGTTCAGCGGTCTGGGTGTAAGCTTAGCTGGCTCAAGGTCTCTTACAAGGCTCCAGTCAAGGTGTTGGCTAGAATTGTGGTTTCATCTGAGGATTCAACTGGGAGGATTTGCTTCCAAGCTTACTCATGTGATTGCTGGCAGTCTTTGCGTCCTTACTGGCTGGTGGCCAGAGATACCAGTTTCTTCCTATGTGGGCTTCTCCAGAGGACCACTCACAATATGGCAGTTGGCTCCCTTAGAGTGAGATCACAGAGAGTGAGGGAGAGAGAGATGAAAGCAACAGAAGTCACAGTCTTTGCAACCTAATCTTAGAAGTGACTCCATCCCTGCTTCTGGAGTTGCTAAATCCAGTGTGTACTCAAGGGAGGGAGCTATACAGGCTGTGAAGATCAGGAGGTGGTGATCCCTGGGAGCCATGTTAGATGCTGCTGACCACAACTAGCCCTGCCTGAAGCAGTGGTTTGGTTTGGGTGTTGTGGGTTTGCAAACAAACGGAGTTCTAGCATTCCCACCAGCATGTATTCTCCCCAACAGGAGCAGCCGGACTTCGCAAATCTTTTTCATTTATGCTTTCTGGTAAATGTTTCCAATGGACAAAGTGCCTCTAGCTTCAAGGGGTTCAAACACTACTGGTTTATCTCGCAAAACAAACTGAGTGTTGCTGGGGGGAGGGGGGAAGGGAGAGGGGGGTGGAGTTATAGACATTGGGGAAGGTATGTGCTATGGTGAGTGCTGTGAAGTGTGTAAACCTGGCCATTCACAGACCTGTACCCCTGGGGTGAATAATACATTATATTTTAATTAAAAAATAAAAAATTTAAAAAACCCTGCTGGTTTAGAGGACAAAATCTAAACTTTGTTGGGCTTATCATCATTTGGCTGCTGCCTACCAGTCCCTCCTCTCATCTGATCGCTCCTTCAGCCCACGTTACTTTCAAGCAAGACAGACTTCCAGAATAGCCCTTTGCCTTTCTTGCTGGCATGCATGCTGGTCCCTCTCCCATAATACATCATTCCAGCTGGTCTGCATTGTCAGTGCTAACTCACTGGTTTTGTGAAATACTTTTTGATGGCAGACTTATCTGTTTCTTTCTTAATCTTGGAGTTTGCTTTGTTTAAAGCCCTGAATCAAAGCCATTATCTTCTATACTCTTATGGTTTGGTTTCTAGCTCCCCTCTAAGTGATCTCTAGCATCCAACCCAGAGCCTGACACACAGAAGACACTCAGTAGCTAAGTGTGGAGGGGATAAGCTTTGTACATTGGGCACTGCCTAAATGCTTGGGGTCCTGGGTGTGGACAGAGGGCTGACCACTTCCCAGCATTTGCACAGGTTATGAGAGGCACCTTGGCTGCCTCCTTTATAAACCATGAGTCATTCATTGTATTCCAGATCACTTTTCACTGTCATTTCAGCCTTTAGCTGCTTCCTGAAATAAGCTAATTAAAGCTGATTATTTTAATTGTTAATCATCAAGGAAAAATATTTTTTTAAAAATGGAAATGGCAGAATGTGTGTGTTATTCTATCATTTAAAGAAGTCAGAGTGTCTTCTTTCAGTATTAGGATAAGTCCATTGCTTCTAGAAGTAAGTGTGGACTGTCAGCACATAAAGAACAGGGTTTGTTGTGTGGAGCACAAAATTAACCCAGATCTTACTTCTATTAGTGTCACATCACATCACTCAAGAAAAGTTCAGTGGTTATTGGCCTTGAACACTGAGGGTGTTTACTGAGGTCCCCAGGAGGCTGATTGCTTGACACAGTAATGACTGGCCTTTTTGCTCTCACTCTTTATGTTCAAAACCTACTCTGGAGGTTGATTTTTCCACTAAAGTTTTTTATACATAAAAATATTTCTTTAATGGACTTTTTCAAAAAGTGGCACAAAACTGGTGCATCCCTCTCTAAGAAAAACTGAGGAATAAAATGGTGAATTTTGAAAAACATATGAAGGCAATCCACCAATAATAACTACTTCCACCACTGTAAAAATACAAGAAACTCTATTCTGGATCAGCTCAGGGTCCAAAACATTGGGTCTGTTTTTCTGTCTTGCCTCTGGTGATTACGCAATGGGATACTTTGTGGGAAAGCTGCCCTTCATGGGGCCATATCAGAACATTAGGGAGGGACCATGAATATTTCTCTGTTATGGGCCTGTCATTCTTGCAATGTCTAAAATGCCTTTTTGAGCCTATAGTTGTCGTAGGCTGGGTCACCTACAGAAGTAAGACATTCAATGAGATTACAAGCGTGTTTATTTAAGTAAGGTTTCTTTTTAATTTCCAAGGCACCAAAGGAATATTTTAGTTCTGGGGGCTTAAGCTTTGAAAAACAGATGTTTTGCTTTTCCACATTATTTATGAATTTTTAGCCCTAAATATTTTAATGTATCTATTCCAAAATATTTGTTGAGAGCCTCCTAGTACCCACCTAATGTCAGGCACTGGAAATACACAATACCTGCTTCACTACTTGAGTTATCAAGTGGAAGGCACAGCATGTCCTTGAATGTGGAGAAGAGTGGCAACTAAGAAAAGGCTCCAAGTACCATTTGAGCTAGAACTGGAAGGAAAAGCAGAAATTGCATGCAAAAATGAAGTTAGGCATTTTGAGATGAAGGAGAGGATGAGGGAAGAAGGAGAGAAGACGCAAAGGCATCCAGGAGAGGTTATTGGCCTTGAACCTTGGTCTAGAAACCAAACAAATAATCCAGTGGGGTACAGATATGGAGGCATGAAGAAGAGTAGCTGGAGAAGACATTGGGAGGGCTTTGCATAGCCTACAAAGGAGTGTGAATTCGTTTTCAGTAGGCAGTGAGAAGTGTTAAAAGTTTTTAAGGCTAAGCATGATACAGATTTTAGAGCGTTCTCTTCTTAGCATTGTGAAGGAAGGATTGGAGCATAGAGAGTCTGTAGACAGGGAAGGCATATGGGGTGCTTGGAAGTGGAATACTAACACTTCTCAAGGATCTGCAATGTGCCAGATACAGTGCTAGGCTCTTGACATACCGCGGTCATGTTTAGTGTTCACTGCAAGTGTATGAGATAGGAATTTTAATTCTCATTTAAGAAACGAGGCCAAGTAACTTGCCCAAGATCACCCTGCTAGGTGGTATTGGAGCTGAGCTTTGATTCCATTCTGCCTGATTCTAAAGCTGCCCTTCTTTCCTTTACATTAAAGACGATGACGAGGGTTTTACTTGTGCCCGTGACAATACCACAGAGGTGTTGGGTCCTCCCTCCCCACAGAAGACTCCTCATTTACTTGCTCCTCATTTGGAAGCTTCTCCAACTACTTCATCATTTTAATTGCTTTAATATGACAAATTGACCAATTACTAGCAGTTTATTTATAACCATGATGCAATTAGTTGCTCAGTTCAATCAGGCAACCGAAACATAACTGATTTGTAATGGCTTGATCTATCAAAGTGTTCAGAATTGTTGGTGTACATAGACATATCTTACAGTAGCATTGGACAAATACGTGCAATAGAATAGGAAGGCAGGATCTGATCATTCACAAATGACATCTGGATCAAAAGGATTTTTTTTTAAAGACTTTTGTTTATTTATTTGATAGAGATCACAAGTAGGCAGAGAGGCAGGCAGAGAGAGAGGAAGGTAAGCAGGCTCCCTGCGGGGCAGAGAGCCAGATGTGGGGCTCGATCCCAGCACCCTGGGATCATGACCTGAGCCGAAGGCAGAGGCTTTAACCCACTGAGCCACCCAGGTGGCCCCAGACCAAAAGGATTTTAACCTTAGCTCCATCCATACCCAAACGGACAAGTCAGAGCTTTGTGTGTAAAAAAGATGTTCTGGGAAACTTTCTATTTTGCTTTGTTGATAAAGAAACTGACGCCCAGAAAGCATAAGGGATCTGCCAAGGTCTCCCAGCCAGGAAACAGCAGAGCTTAGACTTGAGCCATCTGCATTTTTCTGATGCCAGGTCCTAGAGAACTTTTCCCACTATGCCTGCTGCACTGTGACATAAGCAAGTCACTTAGCCTCTTGAATCCTCAATTACTTTGCTTACAACAAGAGAAGATCAGTGGGTGTGTCAGTTAGCTTTTACTCTGTAAGAGACTGTCCAAAACAGCAGGTTTTTACAGCAACTGCTTTATGCAGCTCCTGATTCTGTAGAGTGTCCTGGTGGCTGTTCAGGTCATAACTAGCTCAGTGGATTTCTGCTGGACTTTCTCATGCTTCTATGATCAGCTAGTGGGTCTAGGATGGTCTAGCAGGGCCTCACTGATAGTTCTTGTGGTTGGTAGACCATTGATTGGCTAGAGATTGGCTGTTTGTCGAATGGGGCACCTTCCTTTTCCTCCATAAGGCATTTCATCCTCCATCGGTCTTGTACATCTGGTGCTCTCAGGGTTCCGAGCACAGAAAGAAAGGAACTCCACTGAGCATGCTCTTTGGAAATCTTTGCAATGGCAAGTTTATTATTCTCTCAATGGCTAAAGCGAGTCACATGATGTGGCTCCCATGAATTCCTACCTCCTGATATTCATGTCTTTGTGTATTCTCCTTTCCTTGCATGAGAGATGGAGTTTAGGACTTGCTGCTAATGAATAGAATTCAGGAAAAGTGATAGGCTTTCACTTTCAAGATTAGGTTGTAAAAGACCGTGACACTCTCTTTGACTCTTTCTGCCTGCTTGCTCCAGTAAAGCAAGCTGCCATGTGTGAATTGCCCTATTGAGAAGTTCGTGTGATAAGGAACTGAGGGAGTTCTCTAGCCAATAATCAGTGAGGAACTGAGACCCTCAGCCCAACAGTTCCTTGAAGAAATGAATCCTGCCAACAAACCATGAGTGAGTGAACTTGGAAGCAGACTCAACCCCAGCTGAGCCTCTAGGTGACAAAGCAGCCATGCCCCACACCTTCACTGGAGTCCTGTGAAAAACTTGGAAGCAGAGGAACCTACCTAAGTTATGCCTGGGGTCCTGACCCATAAAAATGGAGTTGTTTTAACTTAGTAGTGACTTGTTATATAGCAATAGATAGCTAATACCCATAGCTAAGTTCAGAGTCTGTGGGGGAATATCCAAGGGTGTGGTTATAAGAAGAGTGATTATACAAATTATTCAGGCATATTTGCAAACAATTTACTGTAGATGGACTTTTTCCAGCCTTTGGGGGTCTGAGGTGGAATAATTTTCACGACTTTAACAATTACTTATTCTCTGTGCTTAGAACTGGGAACAAGATAGTGAACAAGACAGAGGTCATGTTCCTCCTGCCCTCAAGGAGTTTACAGTTTGTGGCAGGGGAGGGGAAGAATGGGGAAAGATATTAGTTCAATAATTCCCTCTTTAATTGTATGTTGAGAGAATGTATGTAAGAGTTTAGGTTGGTCAGAGAAAGCTTCTTTGAGGAAGTAACACATACACTGAAAAGGCAGGCAGGACAGGAAGAGAAGGAAAGAGGAAAATTCCAGACAGAAGGGTAGCTTTCAAAAAGGGGAAGTGGAGAGGCAGTTAGCACTGATGGGACAAGTACCTGTATATGATCAAAGTATATCTTATTATGTAATAATGATGTGGGTTATGGTTTAAGAGATAAATGCACTAATATTTATGGATGAAATTATTTGATGTCTGGGATTTGCTTCAAAATAATCTAGTGGCAAGGTGGGGGTAGAAGTGGATGGAGCTAAAAATGAAACAAGAATGAGTTAATCATTACTGAAACCGGGCAATGGGTTCAAGAAAGTTGATTATACTAGCATCTCTACTTTTGTGTATATTTTCCGTAATAATACTTTAAAAACTTGTATCCTGACAACACATCTTGAAGGGTATATGTATATATGTTTGAGAGGTCACAGGACATTTATTTCCTCCAGCTCCACTGCAGACAGTAGAGGTTAATGGCACCTTTGGGGCAAGGGGATAGAATGAGTTTTGTGTTATAGAAAATGTAAAGGCTTCTCAGCTTCAAATCATGTGGCTAACATAAAATAGGGTATTTGGGTAATTTACCTTGCCTCCTGGTTAAAGTGCTATATTGCATTATTTCTCATGCTCATTTTTCACTAGCTGAGATGGTATGATTTCATATAGCAGAAACTTCTAACGTGTTTCAGCCTAGAATAGAAGGCAGGGTAAGGATGTTGTTTAAATATTAGCGGAATGCTGTAAAGATTCTGTTACAAGGCCTTATATAATATAGGTAGTATTAGAATGCTTATGGGTTAGGGAAGGAGAAAAATAAGATAGAGATGGGACTCCCCACTTGTTCAAAAAATTCTGGGTTGGCTTGCTACAGCAATAATGAATTATGGATTTATTTGATTAAGTTTTCCTTTAACTCTTGTTATTCTGAGGTGGGTCAGTCTGTGAAATTAATAGCCAGAACAGATAGATTTTATGAGTCAGGGATGTATTTCATTAGGATTTTTTTCAGGAGAGGGAAGCCTAGGGCTGAAGCTGAAGAGATGATATTTCATATTTATAGCTGTTTCAGTGTTAGGTTTTGGGGGAAGCATATTTTGTGATTTTGATTCGGATCTTTCTTGAAAATTCCATTCCCACCAAATTGAGTCTCTCCCTAACCCCTAACAAATGAAGACTTCACTAGAGTCAGATATATGCAAATTACATTTCCCTTCTCAAGCCAAGGTTAAATAAAAGGGAAAATTATGAAAGATTGCTTATGGCAGCAAGGATTTTCAGTGCTTGAAGATGAATTTTGTTATTTCAAAACCATGACGAGTCTCCTTGTCAGTGCAAAGCAGGAAAGGAATAAAGTAATGGAGAAAGTGGACCTGGGCATAAACATGTTCCCACACAGCATTTGTACCAAAAGGCTTTGTTGTTGTTCCCTGAACCTTGGCAATTACAGGCATTTTCCTTTGCTCTGAAAAACACTTGGCAAATAAGGAGAGTAGGTCCCTTCCTTTTCTGTGTTCAAGGCTAGGTCTCGGCTTGTTGCAGGGAAACACTAATTCCCAACCATGCTCTCTGAGAGCAAATGGTTTGTTTTCTCTTCACTGAATCCAGCCCTGGGTGGGCTCTCAGCAGCTGAGCCTGGCATGGAAAATCTATTTGGAGCAGCTTGTCCCCAGGAGGGAAGAAGGCAAGCTGATTGTGTGCAGGAACCGCAGCCACCATCCTGGCCAGTCACACCCAATGGCCAGGGCAGGCATTAACACACAAAGCCACACACGAGTCCTTGGCAGACAGGAGTCCTGTTTGTGTGCCCACACCCACATGTACCACGCACTCCCAATTCTACCCATAGATGTACTGTGCACACACACTTGACCTACAAGTCCCAGGTGCCATAACGGCACACATCCCACACACATACATGCAATACTTATGTAATCACATCTTATGCTCATATACACAAAACACATGTAACCACATCCACCCACACACTGTGTATATGCATACGCAATTGCACATAGGACGCAGACCACATATACTCTACTACACAAGCATACACACCACCGGCACTCTGCATCGGTATATCCATCCATACTATGCTCTCCTGTATACACACACCTCATCACACACTGTGCACCATGCACACTGCACACATTCCACATATACCATGTACACACTTAACACATCCAGCTACACACCCACACACCCACCACACATACCCAACATAACATTCATACACACCCACATACTACATACACACCAAACTACACACCCATGCAACACATTCTACACACTAGTCCTGTGCACACAAATGCATCTCTCTCTCTCCCGCCCTCACACACACACACACACACACACACACACACGGGCGTTATTTTCCTGCTCAGCAAGGTGGGGCTGCACCCTCATGGAGACTGGGGCTGGGGCGCCAGGGCGTCCTCAGGGCCAGCAGGCAATGGTTCCCACGGGCGCGGTGGCCCAGGCTGGGAGGCTTGGGCCCCTGCCACGTGGCGGACTGGCCGCGCCCGGAGCGGGAGGCTTGCCCTGGGGGGAGAGTGCACGCGCCCATGAACGCGCGCGCGTCGCCGAGGGGTCTCCGTGTCTACTCTGGGAGGCGTGTACGAGGGAAATGTGAGCCGCGTGTGGGGAGACGCTGTGTGTATGAAAGAACCCGGCGGGCAGAGGCGCAGGGACCAGCCCACCGGGCGGTTCGGGTGGGCGTGTCCTCTGCGTGCACAGCCCTCGGCGGAGTTCTCGAGACTGCCCAGCTCGGCGGGAAGTGTGTGTGGGAAGCGCGCGTGTAAGCTGCCGTGCCCGTGAACGCCAAGCCGCCGAGGCGCTTGTATGTTCACTAATGGCCGTGCGTCGGTCGGGGTGGGTCTCGGAGGAATGAGTGAGTGTGTGTCAGGGACTCGCTGTGACAAGAGGGGACGCCTGCAGCGTGTGTGAGGAGGCCGGGCTCGCTGACCGACGCTTGGCGCCAGCCGGGGCCGTCGGCACGCGCGCCCGTGTGCGCGTGCGTGTGCGCGTGGGGACGCGGCGCGCGCCGCGGCGGAGGGAGGCAGGCGGCGGCAGGCCCAGCCCCCCCAGTCGCAGCGCCCGGGGCGGCTCCTCTGCGAGCCTGGGACCTCCGCGCTCCCGCCGCCGCCGCCGCCGCCACCACCACCACCACCAGCACCGCCGCCGCCGCCACGCGCGCTGGCGTGACTCCCGGCCCGCGCCCTCCCACGTCTGCAGCCGGCTCGGCTTCCTGCCCGCCCAGACGCCGCTTCTCCCGGGCTCCCGGCCTCGGCTCGGCGGAGGGAGCGGAAATGAGTGCGGCGTCGGCGTCGGCGCCTGAGCGGGGCTGGAAGAGCGAGAAAGTGGACGAGGCTCAGGCCCTGGCGCGGAGTTGCGCTGCCCGCAGACCCGACTTCCAGCCGTGCGACGGGCTTTCCATCTGTGCCACGCACAGCCACGGCAAGTGCTTCAAGCTGCACTGGTGCTGTCACCTAGGATGGTGTCACTGTAAGTCGAGCCGCGTCTCCCCGCCTTCGCCACCGTCCCGGGGCGCTCGCGAGGCTGTTCGGGGTCGCGGCTGGGACCCTGCGGCCCCGGCGGCTCCGGGCTCGGCCGGGGCTGATCGGTTGCCAGCTGGGGCCACCCTGGGCTCCGGGCGGGCGGGCGCTGCCCTGGTGTCGGACGCCTCGGTTGGCACTGCCTTGGCTACGAGATGAAATCCCACGGGGAGCCTCGCTTTAGCCACTTCTACAAAAGGGGATCTCCCTGTCCCAGGAAAACTGGAATCAGTTTTTGTTTCTTTTTCTTTTTTATCGGAAAGGACCAGGCAGTGTATTGAGAAATGGTAGAGCGCCGTCAAGAGTTGACAACTAGAGGGGAAGCCTTTTTTCAGGGCTGGTGGTTAAACATGCTCCTCTTTCCCCCCCTCACTTTTGTCTTTTCCACGCTGCTCTTTAACAGAAAGAGCCCTTGGTAATCGAATTGTGGCCCATTTATTGTATCCAGATTGAGAAAGCACTAAAGTATAAGGGACAGCTTCCAAGAAGTTAATATTAACAGTTTGGAAGGATGAACTCCTTCAGCACCCGGCTGTAACTGGGTATCTAGAGAGCCAGTATAGGAGACGGTTTTAAAATTACAAAATAAAATGAATGGAAGTAAGCTTTAATGATATTAAACCAATTTATAAAAGCCAGAACTAAATGGGCTAGGCCTTTTCTCTGTGTTTATCTTGTGTGTGTGTGTGTGTGTGTGTGTGCGTTTTCAAATGGATTAAACTTAAGTAGCCATTTAATCAGAATTCCACAATTTGATTAGTTCATGATATTGGGCCTGCTATATCCAATAAATCATTTCTAAAAGAAATCTATTATAAACTTAGTTTCACATACCCTTATAATGGAGGTTTTTGGAGTGTTTATTCAGGACACAAATTCTCAAAGTGATCTTAAGTTAAAATTGTTTTCTCCTTGTTGGTTAAGAAAAAAATGGCTCCCAACAAGAGATGCAGTACATGACAAGTCCTTGTTTACGTTAATTGAACATAGTGAGGTATTTTAAATTGAATTTACGACTTAAAAGTATAAAGAATTCCTATATTTTCTGTACATTGAACAGTATTGATTTTTTGGTGTTCTGTGTGCTGATGGTTCTGTTTCTTCCCGTAGTTCATTATTCCTATTGCTCTCAGACCGTTCCCCATTATAAAGCATCATTTCAGGGGAGGATAGGGTACAAAGTTGGAAGTAGCAACTGTAGGAAAGCTGTGATGCTGAAGTGCACAAGTATGGTCCATCTGGTGAGAGTCCATTTCCTAGGGAAGTGTGGAGTCCTAGTATCAAATACGAGGAACATTAAAGATCATCAGTTCAGTGCCTGTCTTACTTCAGCAGTCTCTCCACTAAGTACAACATTCCTGATGGGAATGGGAACCTTGCTGTCTTCTCAGATAGCTTCGTAAGTCATCTTTGATTCCTAAAATACTCTCATTTGGAGCTGAAATCAGTTACTTTATAACTTCTTTCCACCGGTCTTATTCCTACCTTATGAAATCATATAGAACAGTCTAATCCTTTTTCAGATCATGGCTTTTTCAGCTCTTCAGATATACATATGAATATGCCATGGACATAGACTCTCTTCTCTCTGTATTCCCAGACATTGTTACAGCATCTGGCCTGAAATAGATTTGAAATTCACGTTCATTGAGTGACTGAATGAAAGTAGCCATCATTTTCCTCTCAAGGCACTGTTTTGTCCTATTTATAAATCTCCTTTCTCTCCTGCCTCTCCTTTTGTGGAATGGTATCCAGGGTCCTGAGCATCCTGGTGGTTCTGTTCTGAACATGTGCCAATATGGTTATGATCCTCTGAAGACTGTGACCCTTAGAAGGATACACAACATCCCAGTTGTTGTCAGATCAGTCCAGAATTGAGCAGGACTGCTGCCTCCCATGTTTGAGATACTGTTACTGCTGCATCTAGCATCACATTAGCTTTTCAGAGATCCTCATCATATTGAGCTTGCTGCTGTCAGATTGAACTAAGACTGCTGTCAAGAGCTATTAAGCCCCCTTTTTGTTTGTTTTACATATGTGTCAATTAAGTCATGGGACTTGCCCATCTCACAGTTCTATATGTATTTTTTTTTTTTGGACACTGATTAATACCTTAGATATTTTTCCCTGTTAAATTTCATCTTAATTAGAATTAGCCCATTTATCTGGCTTATCATTGTTTTTTCAGATCCCAGCTCTTTTTTAATACATATTTGTGTCCCTTAGTTTCATGTCAGTCATATATTGGATAAAGGCAGTAGTATAGTAGCCTTTTACATCTTCATTCAAATTATTGATAAAATTGTTGAAAAGGAGAGGGCCACAGATAGGAGTTCTGAACCCTGTGGGTAGAACTGACCTTCAAGTTGATGGCACTTCATTAAGAAACACTCATTGTTATGGTCGTTTAAGTAATTGGCCAGCACTTAATTGTACTGTTATCATCTTATATTTATCTTACTATATGGTGTAATGAGAGCCTGGTCATATACCTTGTTGAAATTCTACCTTGTTGAAATCTGATACTATTTTTATTGCTTCTTTTTGATATATGATCTGTCTATAAAGACGGCCTTTTAAAAAAAAAGAAAGGAAATTATATTTGTCTGGTTACTTAAGTTGGTTCCACAAATGCTTACCATTTTGGTTTCAAAGTGATTAGAAGCTGCTTTTTAAATAAATAACCTGATTTTAGGAAAGAACTGATGCCAAGTATACTCGACTATTATTGTCAATTCTATTCTTTTCTCTTTTATTCTATATTAGAAAAAAATCAGATCTACATTTATTTGCTTGTTTTCAGTCTTTGGCAACCTTCCAGGTCTCCAGGCTTCCTCCACTGGCAGTGATGCAGTGATCACATTCAGGAGGAGCTTCATTTCATTTAGAGCAGCAAAGTGCTGTGTTACAGTCTTCTCACCTATACTGGGCATCCATTCTTTCTACGCTTTTTTTAGTCCAAATACCGTCTTTCTCAGGGGAAAAAAAAAGCAGAGTTCACACATTTGAGAAGTTCTGCTTTCTTTTTGGCACTCATGAACATTACAACATCAGCCCTAAGCAAAATTCTTTGAGTCTTGAACGTGTATTGAGCACCTTCTCTTTGTGAAACATATTGTGGAAACTAGGGATACAAATATTAATACAGCTGGATCATGCCCTTTAAGCAGAGTAGAAGGACGTGATTCATGCTGTATTTATTTTTGTATTCCTTTAAAATCACAAAGGATTTTTAGGATTCCTTTAAAATCACAAAGCTTGGATGGCTCAGTTGGTTAAGCCGCTGTCTTCGGCTCAGATCATGATTCCAGGGTTCTAGGATTGAGTCCCACATCGGGCTCCTTACTCAGCAGGGAGCCTGCTCTGCCTCTCTGCCTCTGCCTGCTTATGCGTGCTCTCTTTCTCTCTCAATCTGACAAATAAATAAATAAAATCTTTTAAAAAAATAAATAAAATCACAAAGGATATGGGTGAGAAAACTATCAACTTGTTCATCACATGAGAAGATGCTGAAATGAGAGGACCACTTTGATACTCGGGAGAGGGACTTCAGAACAAATGAAGAAAGTTCAGCTATATATGATTTGTGTTAAAGTTGTGAAATTCATAATCTTATGAAACAAAAGGTTGATAACATACACATGTTTATAAAAGATAAATAAAACATGTATACATGGATGTGGTACTTGTATCATTAAAGGAAATAGTTTCTTTGGATAATGGCAGATTTTGAGGACTATGGGAGGAAAACTATTAAATGTTCTGTAGGTGTTGCTGTCAAAGAGAGATGACTGGGTTAAATAAATTATGGCCCTGAATGTGTAACCTTCCCCTGCCCCCATAAGGAATTATATTGGTTGGAATAAAAGAGTGAAGGATTCCAAGAGGTTTTTTTTTTTTTTATTATTTTTTTAAGATTATTTATTTATTTATTTGATGGAGAGAGAGATCACAAGTAGGCAGAGAGGCAGGCAGAGAGAGAGGGGAAGAGGCTCCCTGCTGAGCAGACAGCCCCATATGGGGTTCAATCCCAGGACCCTGAGATCATGATCTGAGCCAAAGGCAGAGGCTTAACCCACTGAGCCACCCAGGTGCCAGTCCAAGAGGAGTTCTGAGAGGAAAAAAAAAAAGACATGACTTGGCTAGGGAAGACGGATGGGAAAGAATAATCACATACAGATATTATAAAGTAGATTTTGTGGCTAGAATAGGTAGAATATTTAGAGGACATTATACATTAGATTGTTGAGATGCAAGGGAGGGATGAGCAGGAAAGATGTAAAGTCTAAAGTTTCAGTTGATAGAGACCTTAACATTATAGCAATAATATGGGTAGTAGAGGAATGAAACTAGCAAAGGAGATTATTTTGGTATTAATGAAAAAATAGAAATTAATAAAATAATATCCATAAATGGAAATTGGAATAAATTAGATTTGGAGAGGGAGGAAGAGGAAGGTTATAAAGGATCATTTCTAGACTTCTGCCTCATGCACCTTGGATGGATGGTAATGCCATTCATTTACCAACAACACAAAATACTAGAGATGAACTAGAGTTTGACTGAACATAGATCGCGAGTCTAGTTTTGAATAATGTCCAGGGAGACCATGAGTTCAGTTTTGGATCTGTTGAGTTTAAGCTGCCTTGTCATCACATGGTAATATCAGTAGGCAGTTGGATATAGAGATCAGGACTTAGAAGAGAGGTCTGCACTAGAGATAATATGGAAGTTATTTACTTATTTTTAGATTGCAGTTGTGGCCATGATGAAGCAAAAAGACAACCAAGGGAGAGACTATAGTATGAGAAATGAAAATCGTTAGGTTTTTCCCTTTAGAACACTAATATTTTAGAGTTTTGGGTACAGGAGGGTGAACTCGCAGTAGAGTTTACAAAGAAATACGAGAGAAGAAAAATGTGGAAAGGTTTTTTTTTGCAGGTTTTATTGCAGAAGCCAAGGGAAATGAGTGTCTTAAGTAAGATTATGAAGATGAGGGATACCTGGCTAGTTCAGTTGGTGGAGTGTGTGGCTCTTAATCTTAGGGTTGTGAATTCAAAGCACAACTTGGGTGTAGAAATAATTTAAAAATAAAATATTTAAGAAAAGAAAGAGAGAAAGAGTATGAAGATTGAATCAGTTTTTAGCAGGTTATTTCTTAGAGATTGGCAAAATATACAAATAGTGATTTTCTTTACTACTGAAGAAGAGGGTAAAAGGTTTAGTCCTTCAACAGTAACTTGAGGAATATATTTAACTGCAGTATTTAGTCAAAGCTATTTGAATTCTTCAAAGTAGAAAGAGGAATAGAATAACAGGAGCTGGAGTGCCTGGGTGGCTCAGTTGGTTAAGTGTCTGCCTTTGGCTCAGGCCATGATCTCAGGGTCCTGGGCTAGAGCCCCGCATGGAGCCTGCATTGTGCTCCCTCCCCTGCTCCTCCCTCTCCCTCTACTCCTCCCCCTGGTTGTGCTCTCTCACTCTTTCTCTGTCAAATTTTATAAATAAATCTTAAAAAAAAGAATGACAGGAGCTGAGAATTAGGACACAGAAATTATAGTCAATATTTTTTGAGTGATTATTTCATATCAGAGTAAGCTTATTATGCTAATCACTAAATAGACAATAATGTCATTATGTCCATTCTACAGTTGAGGGAAAAGACTTGGGGGAGGTTAAGTAACTTTCCCATGGGCACATAGCTAGTAAATATAGAGACTGGATTTGGATCCAAGTCTGTCTGATTCCTAGCACCTAGACTCTTAACCATCATAGGTTCTACAGAGCGATTTAAAATTAGTATGCATATCAACTGTTTTTTGTCTCCATTAAAGCCAGTGATGGGGAAGGTTGTTAAGAAATGGGTGGAAAATTATTAACAGTTGCAAAAGTGAATATAGAAGAATGAGAACTATAAAGAGGTCATAGGATGTGATGGGGAATGAAATCTAAGTTAAGAATTAAGGAAGAAAAAGTGATTAGAAGGTGACAGGGGTGGGTGGGGAGTGTACGTGGTATGATGTCGGTTCCATCAGCAGAACTCAAAGTTGGCTTAATAAAATCACATAATAGATGAGTTCAGTTTTCTGCAGAAGTCATCTTAAAAGATGTCTGTCTTTTTCAGATTGAAAGCTGGAAGAGTGGGACTTGATGTAATCTAATAGATGATATTAACATATCTAAAGAAAGACTCACAGCAGAAGGTGGATGGGCAACATGGAAATACAGAAAAATGGAAATTGGAGAGGCAGAATTTGCAAGTGTTTTTTCAAAACTGTTCAGAGAAGGTGATAACACTGCCCAGAGCTTAAATATCTGGTCTGTATGATTGGACTATCATACAAATATTTGGCTATAATTTGGTTTCCTATTTATAGATTTCCTTTAGAGAAAGAAGGAGCCGATTAAAGAATTTAACTCTCAGGACCTTTGGGCAAATACACTTCTCTCCATTAGTTATTATATTAGTATTGTGGTTTTTGTGTTATTGTGTTTGTTCTGTTTTCCTTCTTCTGTACAAGTAAGGGGAAATTCAGAGAGTCAAGTCTGACTTTCCCAGGGTAATGCCAGCTGTTTTAAGCCATATCTCAAATCATATCAACAACAGTTGCTACAGGAAATACATTTAAGAAGTTTGACGGTGAAAAATGGCAAAAAAAAAAAAAACAAAAAAAACCCCAAAACAGAACAAAACAAAAAAACCCAACCACAGAGTGGTCATTTGACTAGATGAAGGAGTCAACGGGAGTTTTTTCCCTAAGAATGAGGGTTCTTACCATGTCTAGCGCTTGAAGGAAGAGGATATAGTATTAAGAGGATAAGTGCGACATTAAGTTCTGAGTAAGATTCCTCAAAGCTTTTTAGAGAGAAGGAGAAGTGATAGGTTTTTTCCATCCACACGGTGTTTCAAACATGGACACGTGGCAACTTAAACAATCACAACGACTGTGGTTATATGACTGTGGTTATATGTAGGCATATCTTTTTGCACGTGATCTTTATATATGTTGGCATCATCTTTCTGCATGTGTCAGCTCACTTAAACCTCACAACTCTGGGGTAAGTATTGTTACCCTCATTTTTTAGGTTAGGAAACTTGTCGACGGTCACATAGAGTTACTTCGGCTGCATATGGTAAATGTAAATCAGAATCTCACGAACCAACTAGCAACCAGGGCTCTGGGTCACTTGGTTCCAGTCAAGGTAGAGTGAGGATGATTTTCAGCTGTTTTACATTCTTTCTGGAATAAGCAGGAATTAAATGAGTAAAATGAGGTTGGTTTCTGATGTTATTTTTTATTTTTATATTTTTAAAAGTTTTTATTTATTTAAAAAAAAGATTTTATTTATTTGAGAGAGAGCGCATGAGTCAGGTGAGAAACAGGAGAAGCAGACTCACCATTGAGCAGAGGGCTCAGTGCAGGGCTCGATTCTGGGACTCTGAGATTATGACCTGAGCTGAGGGCAGACGCTTAACTGACTGATAGACCTGGGCACCCCTGGTTTCTGATTTTCACAGAAGGACAGTTGTATGCAATAGGAGCATTTTCAGAGTTGTTACCAACACTGTAAAACTGTACTTTAAAAAATATTAATAAATGGGAGTGCCTGGGTGGCTCAGGGTGACCCAAGGGACCTGGGATCAAGCCCTGCACTGAGCCCTTGCTCAGCAGAGAGCCTGCTTTCTTCTCCCTCTGCTGCTCCCCCTGCTTGTGTGTGCATGCATTCTCTCTCAAATAAATAAATAAAAATCTTTAAAAAATAAATAGAATAAAAACTAACAGGGGCGCCTGGGGGGCTCAGTGGGTTAAGCCGCTGCCTTCGGCTCAGGTCATGATCTCAGGGTCCTGGGATCGAGTTCCGCATTGGGCTCTCTGCTCAGCAGGGAGCCTGCTTCCTTCTCTCTCTCTCTCTGCCTGCCTCTCAGTGTACTTGTAATTTCTCTCTGTCAAATAAATAAATAAAATCTTTAAAAAAAAAAGAATAAAAACTAACAATGTATTGGTATGATATGAAGCTTCAGTCATTTCATATTCTCAGCTAATCCCTAGCTGGAGCAAGCCCCCAGGGTTTTTTTTTTGTTGTTAGATTTTTGTTGTTTTTTTTTTGTTGTTGCTGTTATATTTGGATGCATACCATTAATTATTGCTAGCTTCCAAGCCTGTTGCACTTAGGGACTTCAACTAGGTAGCTTTTGAAGATGTTTCTATGATAATTTCCTACATTCCAAAACCTTCATTTTATTTAGGTTTGTTTTCTCATACTGTAGAAATTAATTAATTATAAGAAAATATTTTTAGAGAAATTATGTTGTTAATTCCAAACAATAATAGGAATACATGTTTAACAATCAAAAGTTGTCTAATAGAAGATTTGCTTTCTTGAAAAATAAGGAATGGTTTATACATAGGGCAAGGAAGGCAGAAGGTAATCCTAGAAAGGAAAAGGGCCATGGAATCAGACAGTGGTTTGAATCATGGTTCCTCCATTTACTGGCAGTATAACTTTGGACAGATTACTCAACCTCTCTCAACCTTAATGTTTCCTCTGAAAAACAGGAGTAAAAGTCCTATTTCACAGGGTTGTTGTGAGGGCTAAATGACACAAGCAAAGTACTTACTGCAGGTATTCAGTGAAGGGTGGCATCAGGCCCTCCTCAAAAAAACCAAACAAACAAAAATCGGAAATACCAGATAGTTTAAGTATCCTGAGGGCAGGCTCTGGGGTTGGACTGCATTTGCATCATGGCTCTGCCCACTTAACTAGTTATGTGGTTTGGGAGATGTTAACCTCTTTCAGTTTCTTCACTTCTAATATGGGGATAATAATAATACCAGTCTCACAGTGTAATGACCATCCATCCCTAACTCTGGCGACTTACCCCTACCACAGTAATCCTTGTTTCATTTGAAATTCACTTTGTGACCGTACCCATTTGTTCAGTTAAACACTCAAAACCAACAAAGATCGTAAAAATACACATTTTGAATATTCCATTTAGAGATTGCTGAGTTTTTTGTTACCTTCATTGTTGGAAGGCCTATTTTGTAATAGTCACTATGTGACGATTATCGACTTTTTGTCAATGAAATCTTTTTTTTTTTTTAAGATTTTATTTATTTATTTGACAGATCGCAAGTAGGCAGAGAGGCAGGCAGAGAGAGAGGAGGAAGCAGGCTCTCCGCGGAGCAGAGAGCCCGATGCGGGGCTTGATCCCAGGACCCTGGGACCATGACCTGAGCCGAAGGCAGAGGCTTAACCCACTGAGCCACCCAGGCACGCCTGTCAATGAAATCTTACAGTGTGCTCCAACTCCCAAGCCCCTTTTGTGTCCTGTTTTTCACCATTGTTAAGCAATGGATAGTTCTGGTTAATCAGATTACCAATTAATAGGGAGCTTTCATGTACAGCAAAATGTGGCTCAACAGGCTTCAAAGGATCAGAATATTATAAAAGTTACATTGTATTAAAGGGAAATGGAATGTATTTAACTTGAATGACTTAGAAGCCTTGTCAGGATCCTGTGGTGATACTTGGTCATCATTTGGAATGCTGATTTTATATGGAAAAATGGCAAAAGTACTACTTTGGTAGAGTATTCCTGGTGGCTAGAATGCTAGATAAAGTTAACTTGATTGTAGTCTTTGCAAATTACTTTTCTCAAGTTCACAGAATATTTGTTTTGTGTTTCTCTTGTTGTTATTGTTGGTTTGTTCTTCAATTTTCTGATACTTAACAGTATTCTAGAAGTACACTGCCAAAAACATGCAATATCCGGAGTGCCAACAATGTAAAATCAATCCTTCCAGCTGTGTCTGCACAATGCCCTAGAACAGTCTCTTCAGGACAAATCCTTTAACTTGCCTAGTGCTAATCTGTCCATTTAAAGCTAGACATTTTGGGATAATACAGACGTGTATTTCTTCTTCTGTATCTCATTCTAATGGACTTTAGTGAAAAAGAACACGAAGAGTGTAATAATTTGGTATTTTATGGGAAATTCTTTTAGGCTCATTGCTTTATCTTTTTCTGTCTACACACATACATGCATGCATACACACTCTTCCTAAAGTATTTAAAAATAGGTTGCAAATATCATGATATTTCACCTAAATATTTCAGCATGCCTCTCAAGAATGAGGAAATTTTCCTCTATAATTGCAATACTAATCACATCTAAGATAATTAACGCTAACTTAGCAATGACATCTGATATACAGTTTCCTTAATTGTCAAAAAATGATTTTTCAGAGTGCCTGGCTCAGTTGGTTAAGCGTCTGCCTTAGGCTCAGGTCATGATCACAGAGTCCTAGGATCAAGCCCCAGATAAGACTTCCTGCTCAACAGGGAGCCTGTTTCTCCTATCCTTCTGCTGTTCCCCTGTTGTGCTCGCTCTCTCAAATAAATATAATCTTTAAAAAAATGAATTTTATATCTGACTTTTAAAAAAATTCAGCATCCAATTGAGCCTCATAGATCACATTTCATTATTATATTGCTTTAGTCTACTTTAATCATTCTAGAATAATCACACTTTTGGGGGATGACATTGAAATTTTTGAAAAGTCCAAGTTAACTGTCTGTAGAATGTCCCATATTTTAAACTTGCTTAATTGCTTAACCATGATTAGATTTAGGTTAACATTTTTGTTGAGTTTGTTACATGAGTGGTATTGTATCCTCCTTATAGTATCACATGAGGAGACATAGAATGTCAAGTTGTTCCACTATTGCTAATGCTATATATAACTGACAAGTCCGTTATACAGATACCATTTCCCCTTCATTGTTTTTTTTTTAAACATTTTTTATTCCTTTTTAAAAAAATACTGTACTGTGTGATGACTACTTTGACACTGAATGAATATCCTCTTCTCTAACAGTATTCAAACTAGTGATTTTAGTATTGACTGAAGAGTCTTAGGTGGATCACTTATTACATTGGTGGTTTCAAAATGGTGATTTTCTAATTCTGCTGTTCTTTTTACCATTTGATGGCATTGTTTTATAAAGAAGAGGTTTTTCTTTTTTACCTACGTCCCTTCTTTTTTTAAGTATTACTACAGGGAGCTTGGTTCTTTTTATTCATTATGTTATAATTAAGTACCATAACTTTTTTGATGCTCAAACCATCTTAAATTTGGCCAGTGAGAGTCCTTTTAAGCTGGCTTCTGTGTCCTTTTGACATGTCCTTATCATTTTTTTTAGTACTTTCCTATTTTCTGGAACAAATTGTTCCAGGCTTACCTAGTAATTTCTCTGCCTCAGACCAGAAATCTATTGTTTTTTTTTTTTTTTCCCAAGGATCCCATGTTCCTTTTAGTGGTGAATGGCATGGAAACGGTAGCTCAGTATCAATTATATAGCCAAAATCAAAAACATTTCCATCATGGCAAGTTACTTCATATTACTCTTTTATAGCCACACTTCCCTTTTGGCTACCCCCTCATTAATTTCTGGCAGTCACTAATCTGTTCTCCACTTCTATAATTTTATCATTTCCAGAAGGTTTTGTGAATGAAATCATTCAGTATGTCACCTTTTGCGATTGGCTTTTCTTCACTCAGCATAATCTCCGGAGTTTGATCTACACTGGTGAGCGTGTCATAGTCCGTACCTTTGTATTGTTGAATAGTAGTATGTGGCATACGTGTACTGTAGTTTAAGCATTCACGCATGGAAGGACATCTTGTGTGGCCAGTTTTTAGTTATTACAAATAAGCCTGTAAATGGTTATGTACAATATTCTATTTGAACAAAAGTCTTCATGTCTCTGGGATAGATGCCCAGGGGTGCAGTGGCTGGGTTGTATGATAGTTACATGTTTAGTTTTTTAAGAAGCTGCTAACCTGTTTCCTATAGACATTGTGCCATTTTATATTCCCACCAACAATCTATGAGTGATCCGGTTTCTTCTCCACATTCTTCTCAAAGGCATTTGGTGGTGGTGCTCTTTTTATTTCAGTCATTCTAATAGATGTGAACTGATAAATTCATTTTGATTTTAATCTGCACTTACTTATTAACATTCATGTGCTTATTTGCCTTATATCCTCTTTGGTGAAGTGCATTTTATCTTTTTTTTTTTTTTTTAAGGACTTAGTTTCTTAGAGCCTTTTTAGGTTTAAAACAAAACTGAGATGGAGGGCACCTGAGTGGTTTAGTTGGTTAAGCAATTGCCTTGGGCTCAGGTCATGATCCTGGAGTCCGGGGATCGACTCCCCCTTGGGGCTCCCTGCTCAGCGGGGAGTTTCTTTCTCACTCTGACCTGTCCCCTCTCAAGCTCTCTCTCTCTCATACTCTCTCTCTCTATGTCTCTCTCAAATAAATAAATAAATTTAAAAATCTTAAAAAAAAAAAACCAACTGAGATGGAGGTACAGAGATTTCTCCTACATTTTGCTGCCACACATCCACATGTTTTCCACAGTGACTACATCAATTTA
Organism: Mustela nigripes; assembly: GCF_022355385.1. Classification (NCBI taxonomy): domain Eukaryota; kingdom Metazoa; phylum Chordata; class Mammalia; order Carnivora; family Mustelidae; genus Mustela; species Mustela nigripes. The sequence continues at coordinate 112,026,570 of NC_081558.1, forward strand.
CATTCTACCAGCCATACACAAGGGTTCCTTTTTCTCTACATCCTTGTCAACACTTATTTATTGTCTTTTTGATTCTAACCATTCTAATGGGTGTGAGCTGGTATCTCAGTGTGGTTTTGATTTGCATTTCGCAGATGATGAGTGATGTTGAACATCTTTCCATGTGTTTGCTTAATGTCCGTAGGTGGTCTTTGGAAAAATGTCTGTATAGGTTCTCTGAAATTTTTAATCAGATAATGATTTTTATTGTTACTATTTGGTGTTGAGTTGTATATGTTCTTTATGTATTTTGGATATTAACCCCTTATTGGAATTATCATTTGGAAATATTTTCTCCCATTCAATAGATTGTCTTGTTATTTTGTTGTTGATTTCTTTCACTGTGCAGAAGCTTTTTGTTTTAATGTAGTCCCAGTAGTTCATTTTTGCTTTTGTTTTCCTTGCCATAGGAGTCCTATTTAGAAAATGTCGCTATGGCCAGTGTTAAAGAAATTACTGCCTATGTTCTCTTCTAGGAGTTTTATAGTTTGAGGTCTCATTATTAGATCGTTAATCCATTTTGCATTTATTTTTGTATTTGGTACAAGAAAGAGGTCCAGTTTCATTCTTTTGCATATAGCTAAATGGCTTTCCTAGCACCATTTGTTGAAGAGACTCTTTTCTCCATTGTGTAATCTTGCCTACTTTGTCATGGATTAATTGACCATTTGAGTCACACACATTTGAATGTGAGTTTACTACTTCTGGGCTCTGTATTCTGTTCCATTGATCTAAGTATGTAACTCTACTGTACTGTTTTGATTACTACAACTTTGTGGTATATCTTGAAATCTAGGATTGTGATACTTCCAGCTTTATTCTTCTTTTTCAAGATTGCTTTGGCTCTTTGTGGTCTTTTGTGGTTCCATACAAATTTTAGGATTATCTGTTCTAGTTCTATGAAAAATGCTGTTGATCTTTTGGTAGAGATTGCTTTGAATCTGTAGCTTACTTTGGGTAGTATGGACATTTTAATAACATACTTCTAATCCCTGAGCAGTGGGATTTCTTTTCATTTATTTGCATTGTCTTCAGTTTCATAGTTTTCACAGTATAGGTCTTTCACCTCCTTGGTTAAATTTATTTTGATATTTTATTCTTTTTGATGCAAATGTAAATGGATTTGTTTTTTAATTTCTCTTTCTGCTACTTCGTTATTAATATATAGAAATGCAACCAATTTCTGGTTATTCTGTATCTTGCACCTTTACTGAATTTGTTACTTCTAGTAGTGTTCTGTGGAGTCTTTAGGGTTTTATATGTAGTATCATGCCATTGCATATAGTGACAGTATAGCTTCTGACTTTCTAATCTGAATACCTTTTATTTTATTTTTTCTTGTCTGATTGCCATAGCTAGGACTTCCAGTACTATGCTGAGAGAAGGTGGTGAGTGGACATCCTTGTCTTATTTCTGATCTTAGAGGAAAAGCCCTCATTTTTTCACCATCAAGTATGTTAGCTTTTGGTTTTTCATATATAACCTTTATGTTGATGCATGTTCCTTTAAACCCATTTTGCTGAGAGTTTTATCATGAATGGGTGTTGAATTTTGTCAGATGCTTTTTTCTGCATCTGTTGGGATTGATTTACGAGTGTTAAAACATCCTTGCATCCCTGGGTTAAATCTCACTTGATTTTAGTGAATGATCCTATAGTACTATGGAAGTACTATGTATTGTTGAATGCAGTGTGCATGTTGGGGGTTTTGCATCTGTGTACATCAGTGATATTGGCTTGTAGTTTGTGTGTGTGTGTGGGGGGGTATCTTTGTCTGGTTTTGGTTATCAGTGTAATACTGGCCTCATAGAATTTGGAAGCCTTCACAGTATTTGGAAACCTTTCTTCCTCTTCTACTTTTTGGAATATTTTGAGGAGAATAGGTATTAACTCCTCTTTAAGTGTTTGGTAGAATTCATCTGTGAATCCATATAGTCCTGCACTTTTATTTTTTGGCAGTTTTTCACCAAATCAATTTCATTACTAGTAGTTGGTCTGTTCAGATTTTCTGTTTCTTCCTGATGCAGTTTTGGGAGATTGTATGTTGCTAGGAATTTAATTTTTTCTTGTAAGTTGTCTAATTTGGTGATATTTTTTTTTATAGTAGTCTCTTGTAATTCTTTGTATTTCTATGGTGTCTATTGTTACTTCTCTTGGTTTTTGATTTCATTTATTTGCGTTCTTTCTCTTTTTTTCTTGATGGGTCTGGCTAATGGTTTATTGATTTTGTTGATCTTTTTTTTTTTTTTTTTTAAGATTTTATTTATTTATTTGACAGAGAGAGATCACAAGCAGGCAGAGAGGCAGGCAGAGAGAGAGGAAGGGAAGCAGGCCCCCTGCTGAGCAGAGAGCCTGATGTGGGACTCGACCCCAGGACCCTGAGATCATGACCTGAGCTGAAGGTAGTGGCTTAACCCACTGAGCCACCCAGGCGCCCTTGTTGATCTTTTCAAAGAACCAGCTCTTGGTTTAATTGGTGTTTTCTATTCGTTTGTTTGTTTAGTTTCTATGTCATTTATTTCTGCTCTGATCACTTACATTTGAATTTTTTACCTTGTAGGTAAGGAACTGTTTTTTCCTGGATGCTTTTAAAATTTTTTCTTTGTTGGGGCGCCTGGGTGGCTCAGTGGGTTGAAGCCTCTGCTTTTGGCTCAGGTCATGATCCCAGGGTACTGGGATCGAGCCCCGCATCGGGCTCTCTGCTCAGCAGGGAGCCTGCTTTCCTTCCTCTCTCTCTGCCTGCCTCTCTGCCTACTTGTGATCTCTGTCAAATAAATTTAAAAAAAAAAAAAAAAAAAAGATTTTTTCTATGTCTTTAGTTTTCAGAAGTTTGAATGTATTGTGTCCTGGCTTACGTTTTTGGAGTTTATCCTGTTTGTGGTTTGATCAGGTACTTGAACCTATATGACATGTCTCTGCCAAATCTGGGAGATTTTCAGTCACTATTTCTTTAAGTCATTTTTCAGCTCTGTTTTTTTTTTTTTTTTCCCCTCTTCTGGGGACTTCAGTAACATAAACATTAGATTTTGTTGTTGTTGTTGTTGTTATGGTCTCATGGCTTTGACAGCTCTGTCCTTTTTTTTTTTTTTTTTTCCATCTGTTTTCTCTTTTCTTTCAGTTGAGTAATTTCTTTTATTCTATTTTCCAGTCCATTGAAACTTTCCTTTTCCATTCTTCTGTTGAGCCCATCCACTGAACTTTCTGTTCTGGTTATTATATTTTTCAGTTCTCCTATTTGTTTGGTCCTAATTTTTCTATTTGCTAAGACCATTTCTTTTTTGTGTCTTTCTTTATTTGCCTTTGTTTCAAATATGTTTATAATTACTCACTGAAGTATTTTTTGAAATAATGTCTGTTTTAAATTACTTGTCAGATAATTCTAACAAATCTGCCATCTCAGTGCTGGCATCTGTTGATTGTCACTTTTAATTTAGTTTGAGTTCTCCTTGGTTTCTTGGTACAACAAGTGATTTTCAGTTGAAACCTGGACTTTTTTGTGTTATGTTATAGGACTCTTGATCTTAAATGCTCAGTTTTTACCAGATTTTTTTTTTTTTTACACCACTTTAGCAAGGGAAAGGGGCACGATCTTATTACTGCCAGGCGCAGGTAGAAGTCCAGGTACCACCCTCAGCTTCCACTGACAGCTAATAGAGGGGAGTTTTCCTTGTTTTTGCTGGATGGTTGTGGGTTCTAGCTCTCCAAGGGGCTTCCACTAACACCACAGTAGGGATGACCTCATTACCTGACTTTCTACTAGGTCTCTGACACCACTGAGCTGGAGTGTTGAGAAACATTATTAGGGCTTTTCAAGATTAGAAGCCCAGGTTCTTTCTCTCTTCCTGGTCTTTGCTGTCATGGTTTGGGTGGAGTACAGTTTTTTCTCTGATGTTTGTAGTAGGGTTATAGTAGAGTGATTATTATCTAAAAGTTTTCTGTCCTGCTAGGTTGCTCCTTGTCATTTACCCAGAGAGAGCAGACATTTGTTGGGACAACTTTTGTCTGGGTCCAATGGCTTTTTTGGTTGACATTATCTCCAAACCTGGCATATACCCACACAAAAAATCTGGGAACTCATTGCCATGTTGCTGCTTGGACTCTGAGGTTGCTAGGTGTTCAACCTTTTCTTCCCTCTTAGAAGTCATCTTCTGTTTGTTTTATATATAGTGTCCAGGGTTTTTAGTTGTACGTAGTAAGGAATAATAGGTAAAAGTATGTCTACTTCATCTCCTGGAAGTATTTGTCTCTATTGATTTGATTTTAGTTTTTAAATATGTACTCAAAAATCAAAACTATATAAAGGAATACTGAGAAAAATCTCATTTGTATTTCTGTACTTTCCACCACCTTCCAATTCACCTCCTCCAGATACTCATTTTTGTTAATTCTCTATTGTACTTTGTGTTTCTTTTGCAGAAGTATATTATATGCGTGCATACACACATTTGTGTATTTATATGCACATACACATTCTTATTTCACCTTCATTCTTAAACCAAAGCTAATCATACACTATTACTCACGGCATCATCCTTTTTTATTTTACTATTTATTTCTAAAAACCATTTCATAGCCACTCATGGAGATACGTCTTATTTCTTTATGCCTGCATAGTGCTCTGTTGTATCTATATGGGCTTTTGGTTTTTAACCGATTTGTTATGGCTGGGCATTTTGGTTCTTTTTCCTCCATTTTGTTACAAATAATGTTGCAGTGGATAACTGGTGCATATACCATATAGTTGTAGTGGTATATATTTAGAGTAAAGTCCTAGAAGTGGGGTTGCTAGACTAAAGAATACATATTTTTTTGTAAGATATTGCCAAATTTTGCTCCATATGGATTGTACCATTTGTCTTCCTACTAGCAGCACATTAGAATGCCTATTTCCTCATAGTCTGGTAAAGTGTTTGGCTTTGAGTTTTGGCTCCTGTGATTGGTTAGAAATGGTGTTTTATTATAGCTCTAATTTTCATTTCTCATGTTATGAGTGACATGGGGCATATTTATATTTGTTTTCAACCTCACTTTTAAAGATATTTTCACTGAGTAGAGAATTCTAGTGTATCGAATATATCATTCCACTTTTTTCCGAGCTCATTGTTACTGTGGAGAAGTGAGGTGTCAATTTGTCATTTCTTTGAAGGCCATCTCTTCTTTCTCTGCTTTTTTTTTTTTTTTTTTAAAGATTTTATTAATCCACTTGACAGAAAGAGATCACAAGTAGGCAGAGAGGCAGGCAGAGAGGTGGGGGGCGTTGGGAAGCAGGCTCTCTGCTGAGCTGAGAGCCTGACGTGGGGCTTGATCCCAGGACCCTGAGATCATGACCTGAGCTGAAGGCAGAGGCTTAACCCACTGAGCCACCCAGGTGCACCTCTCTCTGCTTTTAATATAGCCTCTTTGTCTTTGATATTCTGCATTTCATTGTGTGTCTATATGTGATACTCTTTTTCTTTATCCTGTTTGGGATTCATTTAGCTTCTTCAGTCTCTGGATTGATTTTTATCAGTTTCAGAAAATACTAGATGACCCTTCAGATTTTATGATTTCTCTATTCCTACTATTTCCTTCTTTTGGAACTCTAATTAGATGTGTTTTATGTTTTCACTTCATTTATCCCTTTATTTCTTTTATTTATTTATTTTAAATATTTTGTTTATTTATTTGATAGAGGGAGATCACAAGTAGGCAGAGGGGCAGGCAGAGAGACAGAGAGGAGGAGGCAGGCTCCCTGCCGAGCAGAGAGCCCAATGTGGAACCCGATCCCAGAACCCTGAGATCATGACCTGAGCCAAAGGCAGAGGCCTAACCACACTGAGCCACCCAGGCACTCTATCTGTGTCTTTTAAGCCTTGTTTCATATCTTGATTCCTTTTGTCACTCTATCTTGCATGCTCAATAATTTCTTTAGTTATGCCTTCTAGTTTACTAGCTTTTCAGTTGGATATAAGTTGTTATTTAATTAATCCATGGAATTTTCTTACTTCACCTATTGCATTATTTTATAGATGTTCTATTTGATACTTTTCAGATAGTCATTTTTGAGCAAGATTTGCTCATTTTAATAATGACCTGGTTTTTACTCCTCTTTTCACTTCCTTTTATTTCTGTAAACATAAGAAGTATACTTATTTTATATTCTACTTCTGATTGCTCCAGAAGTTTTGTAGATCTGTTTTTACTTGATTTCTGAAGAGTTTTGTTCATTTGTGTATCTTGTGATTTTTTTTTTTTTTTTTAACCTGTGAGGACCTACTTCTTGGAATGTCACCAATGGAATTCCTCCAGACAGGATTTGCTTGGGTTTCTGTTTGATGTCCAATGGGCACTATTAGTACAGAATTACTTTAAAGTAAACAAGTAGCTTGACATATTTGGACCACCTAGGAAACATGAAGTTTGGTTAAAACCTGTTGAAAGACAACTTTTGCTCATGAGTTATCATTTTTCCTCCCTCCTCGTATGTTCTAAGTTTCAGATTTGTAAAACCCCTGCAGGAGTATGTTTCTTTATAATTTACTATTATAACACTGATATCAACTTTATGGGGGAGTTTCTTCTTAGACTATTTATGGTAAGCCTTAAGCTTTGTCTCTTGAACAAAGCTTCCACAAGATCATAGAAACCAAAGCTTAAGTTCACTTATTCCTACTCATATACTCAAAGTAAATTCCATGTTCATTTATACTCATTTCTCTGAATTTCTATTTTTATTTAGATTTTGGCCTGATAATTCCATACTTTTTTTTTCAGTTCATCAATGTAGTGGGAATATTAAAATTTTTTCTAGCATTAAAAGTTATGTTTGGCAGGAGGATTAGCCTGGTTGCCTAGTAAACCATACATTTGGAAACAAATCTATTTTTAAAATTCCTACCGTATGGCATGTCTTTTTAAAAGTTGCTTCAAAGCTTTTTTTGGATCAACATAGAATATAAATACATGCACATATAAATTCAGTATAATAAGAGGCAGTAGGTATAATAATTATCTTGTTAACCAGACATTAGACTATAGGCAAACTCTACTATAACAAGATACTATATCACTTGGTTCCTTTTTGTTGAGTTGTAAACGCTTCCATTCAAATCATGGAGAAATTATCATTTGATCATAGACTTACTGTGGTTAACTTTTGAGTCAAATTACAACTTCTGTAAAATTATTTTGATTTGGGTAAGATGATAGTCATTTGATTGCTTACAATTTTATCCTGGCAGATCATTTAAGAATTACTTTTTAAAGCCACAATGAGATACCATTTCACACCCACTGTAAGGCAGCAATAACAAGGGCAGATAATAACAAGTATTGGCAAGGATGTAGAGAAATTGAACCTTCGTGCATTGCTGGTAGGAGTGTAAAGTGGTATAACCATTTTGGAAAACAGCTTGGCAGTTAACTCTATTTTAAACATATTGAGTATCATATGAGTTAACAACTGCACTCCTAGATATATACCCAAAAGAAGTGAAATGTGTCTACATAAAACTTGTATACAAATGTCATAGAAACATTATCCATAATGTCCCAAAAGTGGAAGCAACCCAAATGTCTGTCAGTTGATGAATGGATAAACAAGGTGTGGTATATCCATGCATGTACTGTTACTTGGCAACAAGAAGGAATGAGTACTACTGGTACCTGCTGCAACATGTACAAACCTTGAAAACCTTGTGCTAAGTGAAATAAGCCACAAAATCCACATGTGGTATGATTCCATTTATATGAACTACCCAGAATTGGCAAATCCACAGACACAGAGAATAGATTAGTGGTTCCCTCTAGCTGGAGGAGGGAAGAATTGTGAGTGTTTTGGGTTCTCCAGAGAAATGGAACCTGTAGAGGACACGTACACATTCCCCTTTATACAACACACAGAATAGGGGTTTTATTGTGATAAATTGGCTCATGTGATTATGGAGGCTAAGTCTTACAATCTGCCATCTGCAAGCTGGAGACCCAGGGAAGCTGGTCATGTAATTCATTTTGACTCTCAGCATTTGAGAACCAGGTTGCTGATGGTTTGAATCCCAGTCTGAGGATTGGAAAAGATGAGGTGTCCCAAGTTCAGCATGCAGGCAGGAAGCAAAAAGTTGTGAATTCCTTCTTCCTTTTCTTTTGTTCTTTTAAAGCCCTCAAAGAATTGGATGGTGCATAACCACATGGGGAAGGGCAGTGTACTTTACTGAGTCCATCTAGTTAGGTGCTGATCTAATCTAGAAACCACTTCCACAGCCATACCCTGAAATAATGTTTAACCTAGGCACAATATGATCACAAAACAAATTGTATGTTGATGTACAATTAATCACAGAGAGTGATTGCTAATAGATATGGGGTTTCTTTCAGGGTGATGAATGCATTATGGAATTAGGCAGTGGTGATGTTTGCACCACTCTGAATACACTAAACACTGCTGGCTTATATACTTTAAAAGGATGAATTTTATAGTATGTGACATTTATGAATAAAGCATATGAAAAAAATTTAATTTTATATCTTATATTGAAAAACAGATTTCCTTCATTACATTTATTTCTAGCCCAGACTTCAGGAAAAAAGGAAAGGATGGGGGTGCAGAGAGGGAATCTCAAGCAGGCTCTATGCTGAGCATGCAGCTGAATATGGGGCTGTATCTCATAACCCTGAGATCATGACCTGAGCCAAAATCAAGAGTCCAATACTTAACCGACTGAGCCTCCCAGGTGCCCCAGGAAATTATTTTTACAGGGTCATTTTGTTATATAACTGATATTACATGAGATAATGTCATAGGAGGAAATCAACAAGAAAAATAGAGGGTTTTTGTGTGTGTTTGTTTGTTGGTTTTTGTTTTTGTTTTTTTAAGTAATACCAATTTACCTTAATTAAAAGATTATACATTTTAAGAGGTACCCTGAAGGAAGAGCTGACTCTTACTTTAGTTGCTCAATTTGAGAACGTCTCTACGCTAAAATATCAGTGATGTTTAGCTTTCATTGTATAACTGAGGTGAAAATATTACTTATGTTTTAATCTGTTTATTGTTAATCTAGACTTTACTTTTGGGATGCCATATCACTTATTACTCTGTAGTCTTCTCTTGACTTAGAATGATATGAACATGTATGCTATAATTTTTTTGTTTGAATATAAACATTTCGATAATAGAACAGGTCTAAAATTACCTTCTTAAGATACCTGGATGGCTCGGTTGGTCAGGTGTCTGCCTTTGGCTAAGGTCGTAGTCCCTGGGTCCTTAGATTGAGTACCGCATTGGGCTCCAAGCTTTGCAGGGAGCCTGCTTCTCCCTCTGCCCCCACCTCTGCCTCTCTCTGTCTTTCATGAATGGGTAAATAAAATCTTTTTTTAAAATTGCCTTCTTAATAAGTAGATTAAATATATTTAATATTGTAAGATTTGTTGTCAAAAATAACTGCCTTTTGTTGTATGTATCTTTTTTTTTTTTTTTAAAGATTTTATTTATTTATTTGTGTGAGAGAGAGGGAGCACAAGCAGGCAGAGTGGCAGGCGGAGGCAGAGAGAAACAGGCTCCCCGCTGAGCAAGGAGCCCAATGCAGGACTCAATCCCAGGACCCTGGAATTATGACTCAAGCCAAAGGCAGCAGCTTAATGCACTGATCCCTTTGTATGTACCTGTGATAATTTATATATTCACTACATTTGCCCTTACCCACTTTGCCCTGGCAAGTTGTTAACTTTGCTCTTATTATTAATTTTGTTAAATAACACAATGTCTTGTTAGCCATGTTCTGTCTATAATGGCTATTTTTAAAAAATATTCTTAGATTTATAGTCATGATTTTTTAAATTCATTTTTTAGTATATAACATAGGAAGGTCCTAATCACTTGTTAATAATATCAACAAGAATATAAAATTGGAGAAACTAAACATCATCTGAGTCTAACTTGTTACTTTGAATATTTTCTGTAGCTCATTTTCAAAATGGGCATCAGCCTCTCTAGAGGCTAGGAAGCCGTGGCTTCCACCTTTGGGCAGTATGATCATTAGCAAATTATTTCTAAAATTGAGATGTCTCCCTTCTTAGTTCACCTCTGACCTCTGCCTCTTTGTCCTAGCTGTCCCTACCTAGAGCGGCACTGAATAGGTATATTCCATTTTTCCATGCAGTATTTTATGTAGCACCCACTATGTGTAAAGTCCTGAGCTAAGTGCTGGGAATCTAGCATTGAACAAGATACCCATGGTTACTACTCTCCTAGTGCTTATGTTTTAGCAGGAGAGGCAGACATTAAGCAACTCACTACACAATGAAGTGCTTAATTACAACTGCCATTTCTATTAAGAAGGAAAAATAGAAACTGCTTAGAGTATGATACCTAGACAGGGGATGCGTGACAAAGTGAAGGCTTGTTTGAGGAAGTGATGCTTGATTTGAGAGCCAAAGTATAGGAAGAAACTAACTATGTAAATGATTCAGAGACTGGAAGGAAAAGAGAGGGCCATCCAAATAGAGGGCAGGGTGCGTGGAGATCCCTAGGGAGGAAAGGAGGTTGGTTTCAAGGAAGTCAAAAAAGGCCAAGGTTAGTTTTTGTTGTTGTCAGTTGTTTATTTGTTTGTTAGACACGGAAGTGGTTTAATCAGGATTTGTGTTTTATTAAACTTTTATTAACTCTTCATTTTGAAATAATTTCAGACTGAAGAAAATATAAAATTTACGTGCACTCCTCACTGAGATTTGCCCCAAATATTAATATTAATTTTATATTTATCTAGTATCATTATCAGGCCTACTACATGTTTTGTAAAGCATGTATGATGGATTGTACATTTTTAAAATTTAAATTCAATTAGCCAATCTGTAGTACACTGCTAGTTTCAGATGTAGCATTCAACAATCCATTAGTTGTGTACACCTTTAAAGGTTATTAAAAAAGAATCAAAGGACTATGTGATGGTGACCTTATGTGGCCCACAAATCCTAAAGTATTTACTATCTGGCCCAGTAAACAAAGGTTTACTAATGCCTGATCTAATCCATAGACTATTCCAATTTTCCCAGTTGTCCTACTACCAACATCCTTTTCCTGCTCCAGGATCAAATCCAGGATGCCATGTTGTATTTAGTTGATATGTCTTCCTGGTAAAGAAAAATAGGAAATCGAATCAAAAAATGTAATCAATATGGAGGACTCTCAGTGACTATTTGTTAAGGCTACTATTTTCAATTATATGATTAAATACTATGCATTTGCAGTGTGATAGACCTTACCTCTAAGTTCTGTAGAATATAGGAAAGAAAGTACCTAGAGATCATCTGTTTCAGAGTTTTTCAAACTATGCTAAGAAGCAGGGTTTGTTGGAAGCACAGAGTGAAAGTGGCCTATTCTGAGCCCCCTTGCCTACTTCAGAGCATCTGTTTCTCTGTTTTACATAAAATGAAAAAACTGAAGAAATCGGTATCATTGGACAAAGAAAATTACGTTTTCTAGACTCTCTTCACAAGGTTAATCAGTTACAAACCCCTTCATTTTCAGAAATAGAGATGGAAAAGTCTCAATCTCACAGATTATATTGTTTGCTAAATAGAGTATGATCTCATTCATTTTAATTTCTAAGCCATTCTTTTTATTAATTTAAGCTCCTTCAAGTGTTTTATAATATCTGAAAATTGTAGTTTTACTTCAATTACTACCTTATCCTTTCACTTGTTAGTTTATTCCTTGGTTTGGCATGAGTGTTTCTGTACTGGTGGTTTAATTACACTCATGCATAAAACAGAAAATGGAGGAATCTGGAATAATCAGAAAGCCAGCAAATGAGAATATAGTATTTTTCATGTTGTAAAGAGAAGGGAACTTAGCAACATCCCAGACTACATTGCTAAAAGAACATGTGAAGATGTCTCAGATTCTTCTTCAACATGTGACAGTAAAGTTCCTACATCAAATTCTAAGCATACTGCTTATTTTGTAAACAATGTACATATAGTAATAACATCACCACTGTTTCTGTCTTCTGCATTTGTTATTTCTCTCTCTCTCTCTCTTTTTAACTTGTAATCAGGAATACTGTTTGGTTTTTAAAAATGGTTGTATTGGGCTATTTTGAAAGGGACTTTAACCAACAGTTTGCTATCAGATTTGAGTACAGTGATTGCTGAAGTAATTGACTTTACTGTCATGGATTTTGTTTCCCTTCTCACTCTCAGTATTATAAAACCTCTAACCATTATTGTTTCTTAAAAGGTCCCTTCATTTGCCTCTTCAAAGGCATATTAACTTCCATGTTTAAGAGCTTTTGACTGTTAAGAGCCCCTTTTTCTTAAGTTTTTATTTTAATTCCAGTTAATATGCAGTGTTATATTAGTTTCAGGTGTACCATATGGTGATTAAACAATTCCTTGCATCACCCATGCTCATCATGACAGGTCACTCCTTAATCCTCATCACCAATTTCTTTCTTTCTTTCTTTCTTTTTTTTTTTAAGATTTTATTTATTTATTTGACAGGGAGAGAGAAAGAAAGCACAAGCTGGGGGAGTGGCATGCAGAGGGAGAAAGAGGGAGCAAAGCAGGGAACCTGATGCGGGGCTTGATTCCAGTACCATGGGATCATGGCCTGAGCCAAAAGGCAGACACTTAGCCAACTGAGCCACCCAGGTGCCCCTCCTTACCACCAGTTTCACTCATCCCCCCCACCCTTCTCTCCTCTCCTCATAAGTTTGTGCTCTGTAGTTAAAAGTCTTCTTGGTTCCCCCTCCCCATTTCTTTTTTTCCTTTTCTATTTGTTTTTAAATTTGACATGTAAGTGAAATCATATGGCTGTCTTTCTCTGACTAACTTATTTCACTTAGCATTTTACTGTCTAGTTCCATCCACGTTGCAAATGACAAAATTGCACTTTTTTATGACTAATATCCCATTGTACATATGTACCACATCTTTTTATCTATTCACCTATCATTGGTCATTTGGACCACTTCTATAATTTGGCTATTGTAGATAAGGCTGCAATAAATATAGAGGTACATTTATCCCTTTGAATTAATGTTTTTGTATTTTTGGAGTAAATACCCAGTAGTGTGATTATTGTATCATAGGGTACTTCTGTTTTTAACTTTTTGAGGAAGCTCCATCCTGTTTTCCAGGATGAATGGTATTCATGTTTTCTGCTCATTTTAAAATGGGATTATTTTTTCAGTGTTGAGTTTTGTAAGTTCTTTATATATTTTCGATACTAACCCTTCATCTATAAGATATGTCATTGCAAAAATCTTTCCCTATTCCATAGGTTGACTTTTAGTTTTGCTGGTTGTTTCCTTTGCTGTGCAGAATCTTTTAATTTTGCTATAGTCCCAATAGTTTATATTTGCTTTTGTTTCCCTTGTCTCAGGAGACATATCTAGAAAAATGTGGCTGCAGTTGATATCAGAGAAGTTACTGCCTGGGCTCTCTTCTAGGATTTTTATGGCTTCAGGTCACACATTAAGGTCTTTAATCCCTTTTGGATTTATTTTTTTATATGGTATAGGAAAGTGGTTCTCTTTCATTTTTCTGCATATAGCTGTCCAGTTTTTCCAACACCATTTATTTTTCTTTTGAATAGTTTTATTTTAAAGATTTTATTTTTTCATCTGGGAGAGAAAGAGAGCACCAGCAGTGGGAGAAGCAGGGAGAGAGAGAGAGAGAGAGAGGGAGAAGCAGACTAACCTCTGAGCAGGGAGCTGGATGTGGGGCTCCATCCCAGGACCCTGGGATTATGACCTGAGCTGAAGGCAGACACTTAACCAGCTGAGCCACCCAGGTGCCCCTCCAATACCATTTATTGAAGAAACTGTCTTTTTCTCATTGGGTATTCTTTTCTGCTTTGTTGAAGATTAATTGACCATGTAATTGTGTCTTTATTTCTGGATTTTTGTTCTGTTCCATGGATCTGTGTGTTCTTTTTTGTGCCAGTACCATACTGTTTGGATGACTACAACTTCATTATATAACTTGAAGTCTGAATTGTGACACCTTCAGTTTTGCTTTTCTTTTTCAAAATTGCTTTGGCTGTTTGGGGTCTTTTGTGATTCCATACAAATTTTAGAATTGTTGGAGTCCTGTGAAAAATGCTGTTGATATTTTGATAGGGATTGCATTAACTGTGTAGATTGTCTTGAGTAGTATGGACATTTTAACAATATTTATTCCTTCAATCCATGAGCATGGAATATTTTTCCATTTATTTTTGTCATCTTCAATTTCTTTCATCAGTGTTTTATTTTTGAGAGTATAGGTCTCTCATCTCTTTGGTTAAGTTTGTTCCTAGGTACTTTATTGTTTTTGGTGCAATTGAGATGGTATTTTTTTCTTAATTTCTCTTTCTGCTGCTTTGTTATTAATATATAGAAATGAAACAGATTTCTTTTTTTTTTCATTTATTTATTTTCAGCATAACAGTATCATTATTTTTTCACCACACCCAGTGCTCCATGCAATCCGCGCCCTCTATAATACCCACCACCTGCTACCCCGACCTCCCCCCCCCTCCCCCCCGCCACTTCAAACCCCTCAGATTGTTTTTCAGAGTCCATAGTCTCTCATGATTCACCTCCCCTTCCAATTTACCCCAACCCCCTTTTAACTCCCCATGTCCTCCATGCTTTTTGTTATGCTCCACAAAGAAGTGAAACCATATGATAATTGACTCTCTCTGCTTGACTTATTTCACTCAGCATAATCTCTTCCAGTCCTGTCCATGTTGCTACAAAAGTTGGGTATTCGTCCTTTCTGATGGAGGCATAATACTCCATAGTGTATATGGACCACATCTTCCTTATCCATTCATCCGTTGAAGGGCATCTTGGTTCTTTCCATAGTTTGGCGACCATGGCCATTGCTGCTATAAACATTGGGGTACAGATGGCCCTTCTTTTCACTACATCTATATCTTTGGGGTAAATACCCAGGAGTGCAATGGCAGGGTCATAGGGAAGTTCTATTTTTAATTTCTTGAGGAATCTCCACACTGTTCTCCAAAGAGGCTGCACCAACTTGCCTTCCCACCAACAGTGTAAGAGGGTTCCCCTTTCTCCACATCCCCTCCAACACATGTTGTTTCCTGTCTTGCTAATTTTGGCCATTCTAACTGGTGTAAGGTGATATCTCAATGTAGTTTTAATTTGAATCTCCCTGAGGGCTAGTGATGAACATTTTTTCATGTGTCTGATAGCCATTTGTATGTCTTTATTGGAGAAGTATCTGTCCATATCTTCTGCCCATTTTTTGATATGATTGTCTGTTTTGTGTGTGTTGAGTTTGAGGAGTTCATTATAGATCCTGATAGCCAGGATCTATAATGGAACAGATTTCTATATGTTTGTTTTGTCCCCTGAGACTTTACTGAATTCATTTATCAATCCTAATAAGTTTTTTGTGGAGTCTTTCAGGTTTTCTATGTATAGTACCATGTCATTGGCAAATAGTGAAAGTTTTATTTCTTCCTTACCAGTGTGGATACTGTTTATTTCTTTCTGTTGTTTGTTTACTGTAGCCAGGATGTCTAGTATTATGTTGAATAAAAGTTGTGAGAGTGGACTTCCTTGTCTTATTCCTGACTTTAGGGGGAAAGCTCTCAGTTTTTTCTCACTGAGTAAGATGTTTGCTGTGGGTTTTTCATATAAGGCCTTTAATATGTTGAGGGATGTTTTCTCTGTGCCTGCTGTGTTGAGGGTTTTTATTATGAATGGATGTTGTACTTTGTCAAATGCTTTTCTGCATCTATTCAAATGATCACATGGGTGGTTTTTTTTCTTAAGATTTTATTTATTTATTTATTTGACAGAGATCACAAGTAAGCAGAGAGGCAGGCAGAGAGAGAGGAGGAAGCAGGCTCCCTGCTGAGCAGAGAGCCCGATGCAGGGCTTGATCCCAGGACCCTGAGATCATGACCTGAGCTGAAGGCAGAGGCTTTAACCCACTGAACCACCCAGGCGCCCCCATATGGGTTTTTTTTTTAAATCCTCTCTCTTATTGATGTGATGTATCATATTGATTTATTTGTGAATATTAAACCACCCTTGCATCTCAGGAATAAATCCCACTGGATCATGGTGAATGATTTTTTAAATATATTATTAGATTTGGTTTGCTACTATTTTTTTGAGGGTTTTTGGATCTATGTTCATTAGAGATATTGGCCTATAAGATTCTCTTTTTTGATGTCTTTATTTGGTTTTGGTATCAGGGAATGCTCACCTCATAAGATGAATTTGGAAGCTCTCCTTTCTCTTCTATTTTATGGAATAGTTTGATAATTTGAGAAGAATAGGTATTACCTCTTTAAATGTTGTGTAGAATTTGCCTGTGAAGCTGTCTGGTCCTGTACTTTTGTTTGTTGGGAGATTTTTTATTTTTTGTTTTTATCTTTTAGATTTTATTTATTTATTTGAGAGAGAGAGAGAGTGTGTGTGTGTGTGTGTGTGTGTGTGTATGTGTGTGAGAGTGGGGGGCAGAGGGAGAAGCAGGCTCTGCACTGAGCAGAGAGCCCATTGTAGGGCCTGATCCCAGGACCCTGAGGTCATGACCTGAGCCAAAGGCAGCAGTTGGGAGTTTTTTTTATTACGATTCATTTTCCTTACTAGTAATCAGTCTGTTTAAATTTTCTGTTTTTTTTCTGCTTCAGTTTTGGTAGATTATATGTTTCTAGGAATTTATCCATTTCTTCTAGGTTTCTAATTTGCTGTCATATACATTTTCATTATTTTCTCTTACATTTGTTCATATTTCTGTGATGCTGGTTGCTATTTCTCCACTCTCTTTTTTTTTTTTTTTTTTTTAAGATTTTATTTATTTATTTGACAGAGAGAAATCACAAGTAGTCGGAGAGGCAGGCAGAGAGAGAGAGAGAGGGAATCAGGCTCCCTGTTGAGCAGAGAGCCCGATGCGGGACTTGATCCCAGGACCCTGAGATCATGACCTGAGCCAAAGGCAGCGGCTTAACCCACTGAGCCACCCAGGCGCCCCTATTTCTCCACTCTCATTTGTGATTTTGTTTATGTGAGTTCTTTCTCTTTTCTTTCTTGATGAACCTAGCTGGAGGTTTATCAGTTTTGATTTTTTCAAAGAATCAGCGCCTGGTTTCATTGATCTGTTCTATTGTTTTTTAGGTTTCTGTATCATTTATTTCTGCTCTAATCTTTTTTTTTTCCAGATTTTATTTATTTATTTGACAGAGAGATCAGGAGTAGGCAGAGAGAGAGAGGAGGAAGCAGGCTTCTTGCTGAGCAGAGAGCCTGATACAGGACTCGATCCTAGGACCCGGAGATCATGACCTGAGCCGAGGGCAGGGGCTTAACCCACTGAGCCACCCAGGCTCCCTATAGTGTCCTTTTAAAAAAATATATTTTATTTATTTATTTGAGGGAGGGGATAGAGAGTTCAAGAGAGCAAGCAGGCACCAGTGGGGGAAGGGAGAGGGTGAAGCAAACTCCCCACTGAGCAGGGAGCCCAATGTGGGACTCTATCCCAGGACCCCAGGATCGTGACCTGAGCTGAAGGCAGAAGCTTAACCATCTGAGCCACCCACCCATGTGCCCCAGATTATTAAATAGTATCCTTCTTTGTCTCTTGTTATAGTCTTTGTTTTAAAGTCTATTTTGTCTTGTATAAATATTGATACTCTGGCTTTTCTAAGAGCTCTTTTGGAGAGTGTCTGCTCTGTGATAGTCAACACATGGGCTGTATCCCTCTTTATCCTTTATGATCTTCCCTGAACCTTAATGTTGTATTTGTACAATCTTTCAACAAAGCAAACAGTATGTATTTGCAGTATTTTATTAATTTTTTGAGTGGGGGAGGGTCAGAGGAAAAGGGAGAAAGAGAATCATAGGAGACTCCACACTCAGCTCAGAGCCTGACGTGGGGCTCCATCTCACAAGTCTGAGATCATGACCTGAGCTGAAATCAAGAGTTGGATGTTTAACTGAATAAGCCACCCAGGAGCCCCTATTAATTTTAATATAAGGCTAAAGTCTATTTTTTTCTAATTCAAATTTCTCAGACTATGAACTGGAGATATCTCAATCTCTGTGAATTTGTTCTTTCTTTAATTACCTCAAGAACCACTTTTTAATTTGCTGATTCTTGTGCGTATTCCACTTTTAGTCACATTCTGACTTGAAAGATTTACAGAATGTGTGTTGCAGAAAACATGGTGCTTTTAATTATTAAAAAAAAACAACCATTTTTGTTACTCATTCAACAAATTGCTCCTGAATTCCTAATGATGCCAAGTATTATTCTAGAAGTTGAGGCTTTAACAGTGAACAAAACACAAAAATCCCTATCCTCATGGAATTTCCAGTAGTTATTAACAATGAGGTATAAGGTTTGTTGCTTTCATGGTCACTAAAAAAAAAAAACAACAACAACCAAACTAGTCTTTGGGTATTATCTTTGGTACTAGGAAGATAATTTTTGTGTGTATACAGTTTCTTTTTTTAAATAAATGTTTGGATGATGTGATCACACACTAAAAGGCAGTGGCTATGGGGAAGACATGGTCTTTATTGTCAGGTACATGTCAGTTTGAATTCTAGCTTTGCCACATATTCATTTGGGTGGTCTTGGTTAAGTAACTTCTTTGAATCTTAGCTTACTAATTTGTCAACTGGAGAGAACAGTTATATTGTAGAGTTATCACAGAGAATTAGAAATAATGTAACACGTTGAAGCACTGGAAACTACCATTATCTTGTCATTATATTCTTCATAATCCAGGCTTGTAGCCAAGAAGGACAGCAACAATAGAAAAGCAGGGCCTAGGCCCCAAGATTCACAGGCTTCTAGATATCCATCTGAATTATTCCATTCTTAGGGATTGAGACTGGGTACAGTAAAGGAGTATGTTGGGAGGATGGTGAGGCCTTTTAGATTCAGAAAAGTTGATCAGGTCAGCCTCAACAGCTTTCTCTTAGAAACATTGTTTTAACTTCTAACTAAGGTACTAAAATAGCTACTACAGTGTTACTCAACACTTAAAAATTTTTGAATATTGATTTTATTGTGCTGATACTGGACACCTAAGCTTGGGATTCCTTGGACAAGGAGAACAGGTAACTAGGAACTGTAGTACAGTAACTATATATTTGCTTCTGAAAGAGAATCTCTTCGTACAAGGCTGAGTCAACGCACATGGATGCCCTGGAAGACTATTAATTTTAGCATTTTTCTGAACTGGTGTTGTTTATATATTTTGTTCAACAATTATTTATGGAGAGTAGCAAGAACTGAAAAGTTGTGTATCTTTATGTTCATCAAGTAGAGCTTTTAGGCTCCTAAATAGAATATAAAAATTTTATTCTTACCTGTAAGGTGCAAAATACTCAGAAATAGGTGGGCTCAGCAGTTTTCATATAAAAAGCTATTTACTTTAGTCATGACATCTCCAATATATAATTTACTTTAAAATGTGGAATCCTGAGTTTACTGGGGTTCTGTTTTTTATTTATCACTTATAAACTAGCAGCATAGATCTTGCTGCCCTGTTCCTTATCCAATGCTGTCCCTTATCTGGGTAAAAGGAGACAACCTATTTTTCCAGTATCTTCATAGGACAAGAGAACTTTGTTAGAACAATAATCCCTTAAATTGGAAAATAAAAGAGCATTGCTTTTATGCCCATGTGAAGGCAGAGACTGGCCCTAGGAGAGACCCTTTTGCTCTTCATTCATTATTTTATTTTATTTTTAATTCAACTTAGTTAACATGTAGTGTGTCACTAGTTTCAGAGGCAGAGGTCAGTAATTCATCAGTTACATTTAACACCCAGTGCTCATTACATCATGTGCCCTCCTTAATGCCCATCACGCAGTTACCCAATCCCCTCACCCGCTCGCTTCCCCTCAGAACAACCCTCAGTTTGTTCCCTATATAGTTCCCTACAGTCTTTTATGGTCTGCCTCTCTGTTTTTTACCTTATTTTATTTTTTCCTTTCCTTCTCCTGTGTTCTCTGTTTTGTTTCTTAAATTCCACATGTGTGTGAAATCATATAGTATTTTTCCTCTGACTGACTGACTTCGCTGAGTACCATTTTCCATCTGTATGGACAGTTTGTTCCTCTGTGTCAAGTGCATGCACATTAGATTTATTTACTGAGCACCTTTTATCTCCCAAGCACAGTGCTAGATTTGCTAGAAGACAAATATGAATAAGAGACAGCCTCTTCCCTTAGGAGTTTAGAGTCTCTTAGGAATGGAAGAAAACTAACATGTAGTGAGTACCTATAGTGTGCTAGACACTGTTAAAAGCTTTCATGGGCATTGTCTTATGTGAGTCTCTGTAAGTGCATATCAATACCTCATTTTGAGGGGCAGATAGTATAGGAGTTCAGAATATGGAGTTCACAATCAGACTACTTGGGTTCAAATTCAGACTCCCAACACGTACTGGCTGCATGACTTCAGGCAGCAAGTAAGCTACTTACCTTCTCTGGACCTCAGTTTCCTTATCTGCAAAAATGTACTAATATAACCAATCTCAAAGTTATTGTAAGGATTGAGTAAGGTAATATGAACAAGGGGATTAAAAAATTATGTGGAATATAGTAAGCACTAAATCATTCTTTATTTAATAAGTTAAATAGCTATTCATTAATTGATGGAACTAGAATTCAACTGTCTCTTTCCCTTCACCCTACTCTCCAGTGGCATTGATATAAGACAATGGGCAGCACAGAGTTTAGGAGAAATAAAAACTGTTAGTAGCCATTTAGAGGAAGGAGTACTTAATTCTGCATTGCAGAATTGGAGATTAGGAGTCCTTAATCTAGTTCTAGATGGATAAGGTATATTCCCTTTGGGAAGGGGATCTTTCAGAAGGCAAACTCCCGTGACTATCTTTTAATAATCTTGTAACCCCACTACCACAAACAGTGACTGGAAGACAGTAGGCACTGGATAGGTAGTTCTCAAACTGAACTGAACAAGTGGCGATTGGAGAATGCGCTGAAGAATAGCTGAGTCGGTCAAGCTCTGAGGGTAGAGATCCTTGTTTTCTCCTTATCTGTCCTGAAGAGTTTTACTTTTTTCTTTTCATTTATCTCAATCAGGAATGACCTCAGTTATCCTACCCTATATCAGTGTAAGTAAAAATCAGTGTAGGAATATTTCACCGTGCTTTGTTTTTGTTATTCTAGTTGAGCAGAAACTTGAAGAGAAGATCTGATAAAAAAGAGTTGCTTCCCTTTCTTTGAAAATGTGTACACCAAAACATTATTTACTACACTAGCCCACTAAGTGAATCAGCAGATTTGGAGAGGGAAGGGAGGTGTACTCTGGCTAGATATTTTATATCTCGGTCTGAGATGACATAGTTTATCACCACTGAAAATGGGAAATCGAATAAGTTAATTTGCAGGGTGGAGGAGGTTACCTAGTGTCTGGATTTGTTTTGATGTCATGGCATAGGATTTTTTCTATTCTCATTTCTTATGTCCTGCTTTCAAAGATGTGACAGGTTATATGTTAGTTGTTTCTGCTTGCTTGTTTTAAAGTTACTGAACATAGGGATTTATTGGCAAGTTGTTTATTGGCTTTGAGGGGTTTTTAGGATAGGGTAGGGATAAATTATTGCATCATTTCTGGGATTAAAGATATTTCTTTCTACATAGATGTACACTATTTTTTTGTTACCTTGTTTTAAAAAATGTTTTTAGAGGCATTGTTTTTATAACTTCAGTTGTTGGCTTAGTTATCCCAGAAATGAAGGGTGTAAGTGTGAATAATTTATTCACACCAGAATATAATTTAAAATTAATTCCTAATTAGGTTTTAGAAATAAAAATTTTGCATTTCTTAACTGTATTTTATAGATTTGTGGATCATAACGGTATATAACACCTGGTTTGATGAGAAATTTCACTTTTTATTTGGTTTGTTTCATAATTTTATAAAAAGCACTCACTAAAGTCTTGAGAGCTGACACTCTTAGAGAATGCATGCTGTGGCAGTGAGTACCATGGTCAGGTTTTAAGCAGCAATCAACTGTCTAAAGATCAGAATTATCTGACACATTAATCAATTAATATAAATATAAATAAAATAATTTAACTTGATTATTATTGGTATTGTTGCTTATGTATTTCATTTGAAAATTAGCTTCTGCTTTGTAGTCGTAAAAGAGCTATAAGCATAAAATGTAAAAGAGCTTTAAGCATAAAAGCTTTATACTTAGTTTTGTTTGTATTTCAGTGATAGCATACCAACTAAAACAAAACTGAAGCTATAAGGGGAAAATCTGGACAAATCATCATGTGACCTTAACTCAAAAATCTTCTTAGTCTCTCAGTTTTTTCTTGTGTTGATCTGCTCTCCATGTTCTCCAGATGTCAAGTATATGGACTTTCTTTCTTTCTTTTTTTTTTTTTAAAGATTTTATTTATTTATTTGACAGAGAGAAATCACAAGTAGATGGAGAGGCAGGCAGAGAGAGAGAGAGGGAAGCAGGCTCTCTGCTGAGTAGAGAGCCCGATGCGGGACTCGATCCCAGGACTCCGAGACCATGACCTGAGCCGAAGGCAGCGGCTTAACCCACTGAGCCACCCAGGCGCCCCGTATATGGACTTTCTGAGGGGGGTCCATTTACTTGGACTGTAAAAAAAGTATTTTTATAAGGAATAATTTCTTAGACCCTTTCTGTAAGGTTAATCTTATATATCCTTTTAAGGAACTAAAGGTTAATTAGTCTTTTTCTTAAAAATGGAGATAAAAAGTATAAAAACCTTACAATTTACTACACATTCAGCTTTTCAATAGTGCTTTCTTGTTTATTATCTCATTTTCAGATCCACTATTTGAACTGGTTAATTTCTTTCTAGCTTGTTTTAGGTTTGCTGACAGAATGCATTACTTTTTTTTACTTTTACTTTCACATCCTTTGGAGATAGCCCATAATGATCTTCGGACATATAAAAGGGACATCTTACAGGCAGTGATAGAAATATATTTTCTGTTATTCCTAGGTATGAGATAAGGGAGATGGGGAATTTCAATAGAAAAGAAAGATAAAAGATACCTGGAGAACTCTTTTGACACAGTAAAATGGATTTTTAAAAAGTTATAGAAACTCTCCTGGAGATTTGAATGTGATGATTTAAAATAATATTTTAATGGTATAATTATCAGTGCAGTTAGGAAATGGACAGGAGATCGCTCACATATTTATGAATTTGTCAGTGGACTGTACTTCTCCCTGTGGCTGGGTTTGTGGCCATGTGACTGGACAGTAGGACACGCCCTACCCTTAGAAGGCCTTTGTGCTCAATTTAATT
Source organism: Mustela nigripes (assembly GCF_022355385.1). Classification (NCBI taxonomy): domain Eukaryota; kingdom Metazoa; phylum Chordata; class Mammalia; order Carnivora; family Mustelidae; genus Mustela; species Mustela nigripes. The sequence continues at coordinate 112,049,887 of NC_081558.1, forward strand.
ATTTGCTGTTGTCATCTTGAAATTCTTCAGTTTTGAACAAGTGACCTGGATTTTCATTCTGCACTAGGAACTGCAAATGATGTAGCCTATTTCCCAGCATTATTTGAAAATGAATTAAAACACGTGAAAGTCCATCCTGAGCCTCTGCACTCCACTGTGACTTCTGTTTGCTACAATATTTCCCGGGTCTCTCGTGTCAGCTGCAGGCACCTTGAAGTACCCAGGGGAGTTACTTGAGACTCCTTGCTCTAACAGTAATGACCCTGTTCTACAGCTGTTTTGCCACCTATCCCTGAATTTCACTTGTCTGAAAAGACAGTTCCTTCAATCTGACTCACATCTCCTTTTTATCGTCTTGCAACAAGTTCTGTAAGCTGTCTTACCTAGAAAAGAGACCTAGAGCTTTCAGCTGTCAGAGTTTGCTAGCTATGTTTAAGACCTCGGTAGCCTGAACTCAGACCACCATATTATTATGTAAATTGGTATTTTTTAAATTCAAGAAATTAATTAAGTTAAAGAGTGGTCTTCATAAGTTAAAGAATGGTCTTACAATGATAAAATATATAAGAAACTACTTAGAGAAGTCGAGCATTATAGAATTGTAAGATATCTATCATTTTTAATCTTAATTTTTTCATTGGTGCCCTTTTGTACTTACTATGATCCTTATTTTCTCTTTCAGAGTATAGGTTTGTTGACATATAACTTATAATAAAATTCACACATTTTTAGGTGTACAGTTCTCCACATTTTTAATAGATATATATAGTTGTTTAACTACCACATCAAAGTGTAGAATATTGTAGAATATTTCCATCATCCCAAAAGATTCCCTCAAGCTCCTTTGTGGTGAATCCTCTGTCCGCAGTCCTAGCCCTAGTAATATTTAGTCTGCTTTTATTCCCTATAGTTTTATCTTTTCTATAATATTTTATAAATGGAATCATGTAATATACATTTTCACTATGCTTTTTTTTTAAGTCTGTAATTTTTTTTAATTTTTTATTTTTTATAAACATATATTTTTATCCCCAGGGGTACAGGTCTGTGAATCACCAGGTTTACACACTTCACAGCACTCACCAAAGCACATACCCTCCCCAATGTTCATAATCCCACCCCCTTCTCCCAAACCCCTTCCCCCCAGCAACCCTCAGTTTGTTTTGTGAGATTAAGAGTCACTTATGGTTTGTCTCCTTCCCAATCCCATCTTGTTTCATTGATTCTTCTCCTACCCACTTAAGCCCCCATGTTGCATCACCACTTCCTCATATCAGGGAGATCATATGATAGTTGTCTTTCTCTGCTTGACTTATTTCACTAAGCATGATATGCTCTAGTTCCATCCATGTTGTCGCAAATGGCAAGATTTCATTTCTTTTGATGGCTGCATAGTATTCCATTGTGTATATATACCACATCTTGATCCATTCATCTGTTGATGGACATCTAGGTTCTTTCCATAGTTTGGCTATTGTGGACATTGCTGCTATAAACATTCGGGTGCACGTGCCCCTTTGGATCACTACGTTTGTATCTTTAGGGTAAATACCCAGTAGTGCAATTGCTGGGTCATAGGGCAGTTCTATTTTCAACATTTTGAGGAACCTCCATGCTGTTTTCCAGAGTGGCTGCACCAGCTTGCATTCTCACCAACAGTGTAGGAGGGTTCCCCTTTCTCCGCATCCTCGCCAGCATCTGTCATTTCCTGACTTCTTTATTTTAGCCATTCTAACTGGTGTGAGGTGATATCTCATTGTGGTTTTGATTTGTATTTCCCTGATGCCGAGTGATATGGAGCACTTTTTCATGTGTCTATTGGCCATCTGGATGTCTTCTTTGCAGAAATGTCTGTTCATGTCCTCTGCCCATTTCTTGATTGGATTATTTGTTCTTTGGGTGTTGAGTTTGCTAAGTTCTTCATAGATTCTGGACACTAGTCCTTTATCTGATATGTCGTTTGCAAATATCTTCTCCCATTCTGTCAGTGTTCTTTTGGTTTTGTTAACTGTTTCCTTTGCTGTGCAAAAGCTTTTGATCTTGATGAAATCCCAATAGTTCATTTTTGCCCTTGCTTCCCTTGCCTTTGGCGATGTTCCTAGGAAGATGTTGCTGCGGCTGAGGTCGAAGAGGTTGCTGCCTGTGTTCTCCTCAAGGATTTTGATGGATTCCTTTCTCACATTGAGGTCCTTCATCCATTTTGAGTCTATTTTTGTGTGTGGTGTAAGGAAATGGTCCAATTTCATTTTTCTGCATGTGGCTGTCCAATTTTCCCAGCACCATTTATTGAAGAGGCTGTCTTTTTTCCATTGGACATTCTTTCCTGCTCTGTCGAAGATTAGTTGACTGTAGAGTTGAGGGTCTATTTCTGGGCTCTCTATTCTGTTCCATTGATCTATGTGTCTGTTTTTGTGCCAGTACCATGCTGTCTTGATGATGACAG